>NC_072734.1:171736496-171878043 GCF_026930045.1 Uloborus diversus
TGAGTTTGAAATTGAGGTAGCTTTTTTTTTCACGGAAATTTGCAATGCGGTCGTTTCCAAAATTTTAAAATATTTTTTTCGGAAAGTGCATGCTTAAAAACATAGGATCTAACCATTTTTTAATTAATTTGTGTTAGTTTACTATTTTTAAAAAAATACTTCAATCGGTGCGCTTTTATTGTTTACGCTCTGCCGATGAAATCACAAATGATGAAATGCCATTTAGTGTTGCCGTTCACAGAGCAAAATATTCAAATCGCATCTTTACTTCATGGGTATTGGCAACAATATGGTTGATAGCAAGCGTAGAGCCCACTATTTAATTCGCCTCTTGATTATCATAACGTGGAAACGCGGTAGAAAGATGTGCCAAAGTTCATCATTTGTGACGTTATAAAGATCACGCCTTATTTGAAAAATCGGACATTTGGAAAAAAAAAAAAAATAATAATAATAATTTAAAAATAACTGTTGGGAAAATGAAAGTATGTTCGGAGTCCATGTAATTTTTTTTCGCTTATTCTATCAATTTCAGCTACTAAAAGTACTACTTTTTTTGACTGAAGGAAACAATCCCATTTTACTCGCTGTTTCGTGAAGGATATCAACAAAACGAATTCACAGTTTAAAACGAGAGGTTATTGGCCTTGGTCATCGGTTCCCTCTGAGCTGGAACCCTCCGAAGTAAATACCCCTCGTCAGCTCTGAAGTTTACCAAATGCTATTCAAAATTCAATCATAAGAAAAACTGCGTGCAAATAATAATAATAATAATAATAATAATAATAATAAGGAAAAGAAAAGGGAAAATTTTAGGAGAATGAAGGAACGAAAAAGTGGTCAGCAATGAACGCTATCTACAGGAGTTTAGGGTCTATCTACTGGAATTAGGGTTAACATTTGCATTTCAACCATCAAAATATCACCAAACAGACAGTTGCTTTGTTCAAATGTAGAAACAACTTTCACTCGTCATATCTTGACGGGTGATTTTCTAGTGATAATAATAATTTTCATGATGATGATATAGGTAATAATAATAATTTTCATGATGATGATGATATAGATAATAATAATAATTTTCATGATGATGATGATATAGATAATAATAATAATTTTCATAATGACGATGATGATATTGATAATAATAATAATTTTTATAATGACGATGATGATATTGATAATAATTTCATAATGATGATGATAATATAGATAATAATTTTCATAATAATAATGATGATTATATAGATAATAATAACATTCATAATGATGATATAGATAATAACAATGATTTTCATAATGATGATGATGATGATAATAATAATAACAATTTTTATAATGACGATGATGATGATAATAATAATAACAATTTTTATAATGACGATGATGATGATAATAATAATAACAATTTTTATAATGACGATGATGATGATAATAATAATAACAATTTTTATAATGACGATGATGATGATAATAATAATAACAATAATTTTTATAATGACGATGATGATATAGATAATATTAATAATAATTTTCACAATGATGATGATGATATAGATAATTATAATAATATTAATAATATTTACTTAGAAAATTTCATTTTGTTTCAAAAATGAGTACAATGTCCTTCTTAAACTTTCTGTAGCAAAACACGTTTTTCCGTACTTAAACGTGCAGAGACCTACCCAGTCGAAAATATTGCGCCGAATGCACGATAAAAAAGATCGGACAAAGAGCAATTGTTGTCTTAACCGAAGCCAACAGCACTGCCGAAGCCGAGATTCGTAATTACTTGATGTTAATAAAAACCCATTATGGTCATAATAATGCAGCCATAACCTCTTCTTTCGGGCCACAGTTTATTACCCCGGCCGTATATTCATATGCGGCTGTAAAAAGTGTCGTTTTTTGCCCCGCCGGAATCGATTGAACCGTCTCTTATGAATATGCAGTATCTATCTCATTGAAGCCCCGAGCGACAAAAAATAATGGCTGCACTTTTTCTTCGCTTAATTGCTCAGAACTGAGAAAAGATATTGCTTAAATTAGAAAAGAACACCGGCGCGGAGTCACGTTAAAGAAATGTCTTTTGTTGCCATTTCCACTTTTTATATTCTTTCCTTGCATTTTGATGTTTGTCTTCTTCGAGCGAATCGAGACAGCACTCGAAAAGAATGGGGGAAAAAGTCAAGTGTTCTAACATTCTTTTTCACGTCTGGCCTTTGTTTCTACGAATAAAATTATTCTTTTTTTCGAACCATTATACATTTCTGGAGTAGTTGTGAATGCTTTTTGATGTGAATTATTTTTATGAAGGTAGCTAATTAGAATCGAAGCATTATACAAAAAGTGTATAGTCAAGAATTTGAATTTAAAGCAACATCAAACTTCTGTTTTCTTTCCCGATTTGGAAAAAAATCTGATGTTTCATTTTTTCTTGAAATGTAGACAGTTAAAACAACTAAGCACTTCTCATAATGAAAGAAAAAAAATAAAAATGTTCAGGCACGAGTATAAAACTCTAAAAAAGTGTAATTTGCTGATTATGCTTGAAGTTTCGAGAAAGTCGGTGGATCAGCTCGCAAAATGTTTACATCATTTTAAAACATGGAAATTCTTGAAATGCTATTTCATTAATTCAATGAAATTTTGTGATTTGAGTCGTATTTATTTTATTTCCCTCGCTTTCTTCTATTTTTCTGCAATCGTTTAGTTAAGCGTTGAATATATATTAGTAGTGAGTTTTAAAAACTTTCCACTCTTAAGCGATTTTGATTCGCGCGTAAACATTTGAATCTAAAGATAGTAAATTGCTAAAAAGGAAACTCGTTAATATCACGAAATTGAGGGTCGCACCCCCTCCCCCGATTTTTAATACCTTTTTTTCCTTTTTCTGTTGTTCTTCATCTACATGAGATACATAACTTTCATTGGAATCTCTTTCTCTTCCTAAGAGTCCACATAGATACTTCGGCTTTTAAAATGGTACTGGTAAGTCACAACTGGCTTACAGATGCTGCAAATTTCTCGTAGCTAGGCACTCGACATGTTAAAATATACAAATGTAATGCTGCTGGTAATGCTTACTATAATCTAAAACCCAAACGCAAAAAGTGAGAATCAACTTCCATATTAAAACATTTTTATTTCCCTTTCAGCGCTCAGTTTTGCTTTAGAACATAACTAAAATGTTTTTGTTCAAGGTGAGAACTTTTTAGCTAGAAGTGAAAGTAGAAGTAGTTATCAGCTCTAATGGCTTGGCAACCTGGAGTGTGACTTATGTAACCTACCGATGTTAGTTCAGTTAGCTGCTGTTGTGTTGGTACCAAAGGTTCAGAACGTTTCGCTTTTTTTTCCCAATGATTGTTATGCATGTGAGTCTGATTTCCCCAAAAATAAAACGTGGAAAATAAAATGACAACCTCCTTATAACCATCTATCTGTACTAATCTTATTGTTCCCTCCATAACCATCTTGACGCCTTTTATCAAAACGGGACTCCTGTTCATATCAGCGGCGTGGCATTGTCAGACTTTATAGCCCATTATGAACCATCGGAAGCCTTTTCTCTTCTGATGGACTGCTAATGGCCAGCGTCTACCTACCGATTCATTCTATTCCTCCGAAAGGGCCAGAATTGCGGAGGCAGCAAAAATCCTTTGGCTCTGCCATAAATTCCGGCTGAACATAGGCCGAGAATGTCATGGCAACCGGCGACCGGAATTTTAATGGCTCTGGGCATTCGCTCCTCGAGATCCACGTGCTTGTTTTCTGAAGCTCAGAAATTAATGTTCTGCGGGTCCACACCCATTGCTCGAGAGGAGACAAGATGTCTTGTTAATAAAAAGAGGAAGCGGCGAAAGTGGTGTAGCGCCCTAATGCTCTACCTCTCCAGGCGCCCGATCTCGTTACCTTTGAAAACTTTCGACTTAATGAATTACTTTGCTGTAACTCTTTGGCAACTTTGAGATGCAGTGGAACCTCGTTTGTTTGATCGGACCATTGAGTTATAACACAAAGAGGAGAGAGAAATTCCCATTCTTCTACACTGAGGCTCACGGTCTGAATTTCGAGCGAGTTTGGCAAAACCCAATAGGGAAGTTTTCGATTTTTCAATTTTATTTTTATATGATAGAATAACATGTATGAACATCATAGGTGAAAAAAATTTTGCGATACGATAAGTAGTTTTTTTCAAATTAATTTTTAAAGTTCAAGTGCTTGTGACGTCAAATGGCATAGGAAGTTACGTCATGTACTCTTCTGATAGGGGAGAAGCCGAAGGTCACGCATTCGACTTCGAAGACGAAACGTAAAAGGCTTATCTCCTCGCATTTAACTCCTCGCGTTTCTGGAACATTAAACCTCTCATCCTGTCGGAAATATTCGAATATCATCATTGATGTTACATGAGGAAGATTATTTAGATTGTGCTTTAACGAATCCGGTCTCCATAGTGTGTTCAAAAGGATTATTGAATTTCTGAAAAATATAAATATCAGCGCGCTCAAGATGTCCGTAGCGAAAATAAGGGATCTTCGGCGGAAGGCTGCCTATTCGCGCCCTGTGACGTAGGCTCGTGACGTTTCAGAAGAGCGCACTTTTGCGCGTGGATTTTTAAAAATTCATTAAAAATCAACCACGGTGTTTTAAAATTCGGCGATGGTGAATTTTTTAGTTTTGAGGGTCAATTAACAATATCCAATAGCCAAAATATGAACATTTAATAGGTTGCAACTTCCCAATTCTATTATAAAATTGTATATCTTGTTTAATGGCAAAAGACCGCTTCTTTTGCCACAACGATTAGTGGCATCTTATTCTTATATTGTGTGTGTTCTATACAGGGATCTATTTGCGTAGGAGCTCACAGGAGCCGAGCTCCTGCCCGTATTTTCAGTTTTTTTTTTGCAAATCTTAACATTTTAGGCCAAATTAAAACTATTTACGAGTAAAAAAAGTAGTGGGGACTATGGGGATTTTGCACTTATTAAAAAAAATATTTACAGCTGCAAATACTAATGTTAACCATCAATTAAAATCTACTGTTAATTAAAAGAATAAGACTCAGTCCATAAAATGCCATATCATAAATAAACCTTTTTTCAATTTTCACTATCATTGGTATGTTTACAAATTACTGCGGTAAAAAAAAAAAAATACAGGCATATTTAAATGATACCAAGATGTATATTTAAACTAAATTAAAAAAAAACAACACAACTAATGACATTTTTGCCAGCCTCCACTTTGGTTGCGTCAGCTTTTATATTATTTTTTCTTTTTGCATATGGTTAAATACATCTAGAAGGGAGCATCTTATGCAGTGTGGATATCAGATGAAATAGGCTCCACTGTGCTTGGTAAACATAATGCGTCTGAGGACTATGGTTGATAAATTTCGATTCAGGAGTAATTTATTTCTGATTTTCTCAAAATGACTTCTAAAAATTTTCAAATTGCTTCGTTATTTTTGTTTTTGAACAATGCGCCATTTGAAAGAAAGTGAACATTCAGCATGGAAAAACAATTCTTCGCGATATGAGCTATTTAATATCAATTGCCGAACCTTGAACCTCCCAAGAAGTTACGACAATGGACAAGACTCAATTGTTCCCAGAGAAGGGGGGGGGGGAGCCATGAAGAAGAGAGTGACGAACGTGGAAATTTAAAAAAAAGAGAAAATTACAGCTGGTGAGATACGACTGCAAAACAAGTAATAAGGGGGAGGGGGGTTAGCATTAATATCTATCCATTTTAATGATGTGAAATTATTTGCCATTTGGTAAAAAACTCTTAAATACGTCCTTGGTGAAGCATGGAGTTGGAGAAGAAAATTCTAAAAATTGAAGGAAGCGATAAGGAAAAGAAATCCAGACGTCTCAGAAAAAAAAAAAAAAAAAAAGGAAATAACACTTGGATTTTTTTAAAAGCTAAAATTAGTTGGGCAGTTTTGTTTTTAATGGTAGGTCATTAGACAGCATTCACCGGTCGAGTCACTTCGAAGGCAGGACGGTTAAGAAAAGGGGGCGTGGATGGTGCCCAACCACAGAATGGAAAGGAAGTGGATTCTTTCGCCAAACAAATGGAAGAAACGTTCCACGTCCTTGAGATACGTGCCATATCCCATCATCATCCGGCTCCGCAAGTTTCTTCAAACAAGGAATAGCCAAGGTGCAATTTCAATTTTCGGCGGAGCTATCTATTAGGGTTTTGGAACTCCTAATTGGAACCATTATTAGTTCTAGTTAAGAATGCAACCTGTTTAAACGACAGGGGTGCCCACCTGGGGCACCCCTTTCAATGGCGCAGACTGCGCCATTAATTTTTTTTTTTTTTTTTTGGGGGGGGGGGGGGGTCTTTGCGATACTCACGCACAGAAAATGAACGTTAACTATGGAATAAAGCTTCTTAAAAAAAAAAAAAAACTTTTGTTTACCTCTTTTCCCTTTTCAGACCTCTTAAAAACTACATAGATAGCAAAGTCTGCCCCTCAGTCCTTACTTCATTACCTCTAAAAACTTTAACGTTAGACCTCTTTAGAATACCTCTGTAGTCTTCTTTTGCTTTTAGACCAGCTGTTAGACCTTTTCACCTTTTAGACCTCTTAGAAACTTCATAAATAGTTAAATCCACCTCTTAGTCCTTTTTAGACCTATTTATTACCTCTTAGAACTTTAATGTTAGATCACTTCAGAAGACCTCTCTAATCTTCTCTTGCTTTTAGAGCAGCCGTTATCATTAGACCTTTTAGACTTTCACAATTTCACCGAAAGGTATGACCTCCTCTACAGGGAAGACCTCTTAATGAAACCTGTTATTTCATAAAGTACTTTTCTCCGCACACACCCCACCTCTTAGCCGTAGGCCTTAGGTTCTACCGCCCGGGGGGTCCGCGTAGCGGGCCCCCCGCACGGCTGGGTGCGGCGGTCGATAGTCGTATCATGCTACGGACGCGCTTGATGCTTATTGCGCCGGGGAAGGTCCCCGTGCTGGGCGTCAACCCAGCTGGGAGTTTACCCCTTAATGTTTGAACCTTGCTCACCATGAGATACAGTATGTCTCCCCGTACCTCGTTGGTGTGCCATGGTTCCCTATTTCATAAAGTACTGTAAAAGCTTTTCCAACTAAAGGTTCCAGGACTACAAGTAGGGGAAAAAAGTGACTGCTTTGATAGTTCACTAAATAACAAGGGTTGGCATAAGAAATTTTAAAATGATGACTTAATACACTTTAATGCTGTTGGTCATGTTTTGAAAAGGAGCTGCGATTACTCCACTCTCCCTTTATGACGGGAAACTTCATTATTGCTTATCATTTATTGGATCAAACTGGCATCATCTGTCTCGACACGACATCGCCAGTTCAAATCTTACATAATAGTAGTTGATACCAGTGCACTAGTGTACTATCATCAGTAACCCATAGTACACGATAGTTACTGTCTGACCATCGATTACATGGAAAGGCTAATATCCGGTTTATAGGCGGAAATGGACGTATCTATTAGTTTATAGGGGTGTTAGTTGTTGGTTACAGAAGTGCACTTTTGCCACTTCATTACTTAGCCTTAGTTTTGTAAAAATGAAAATGGCTCACAGCAACATTTTTTAAATCTCAAATACATTCGATTTATATTCCACGGCAAAAATTAATGGATTTATTTTAATCACAACAAAGTTTTGAGCTTACCATTTTGCTTTTACGTTCCTGAACGAAATGAAAACGTTTTCTTTTCTTTTTGTTGTTTCTATGGTAACTATTTTTGTTTCCCCTTATTTTATTTTTGAGAATGCAATAAATGAATAAGGCACTAGTGACATTATAAAATGTGTGCATCAAAATCCCATCGTTATTTTCCCCTCTCCCCTGCTGGATTCATTCAGATGGAATCGTCTTTACTTGGCACATTGTCAAATTACATACAATCCGTGGTCAAACAGTATATTTTCACTTTGTACGGCAGTTAGTTTTGATTGAGATTAAGTTCATGGCTGTGATATAAAAATACATAATGCCTCTATTCGCGTTGCAAATCTTGGAACAGCTTACATGATTATGTAAAAGAAACTAGTATGTTGTGGCCATCACGAAACTTTCTTCTATATTTTTCTTTTTCTTTCTTTTTTTTTTTCTGATCCCTCCCCATGCTTGACGAGGAAGCAATATTCCCAACAAAAACAAAATTACACATGCAAAAACTTGACCCAATGTGAATTATTGCAAAAGCAAAGCAAAGAGCGAAAATTGAAAGTTATTTTAAAAGCCTTGCTTGAATGAATTACAAATATTTTATTTGTTAACAAACATAAGATGGCAACAGTTAAAAATTTTAAATCATTGAGATAATATTTCCTATCATTTCCATACAATTAAAATCACGAGAAATACGCAGACGACAATCTATTACGATTTATCTTTCTCATTGTTGCATTAATAAAAATATTTTTATTCGCAAAAAAAAAAAAAAAAAAAAAATCAACACCTCTTGGAGCGATCGGCGTCAAAATAGAACCAAAGCCTGTTTACATATGGATTCACATATATTCCAAATTTCAACCAGAACGTAGCATTACTTCTTGAGATAGGGCACTCAAAATGGAAAAAAAGAACGGGTGATTGCGCTACCCCCTTTTTAGCTGTTGACACAAAAATAAAATCAGTTCTTATACCCACTAAGGGCTATTTGCCGATAAATTTTTCTTTCATTCCGTTCATTATTTCTTGAGATACAGCAGTCACAATTGACGACAAAAAACGTTCTATAGCTCAACCCCCGTTTGAGTTATTGACACCAAAATTGAATCAGCACCTGTTCCTGTTAATACCAACATATGGACCAAATTTTGTTTGATTCCGCCAGTAACTTCCTGAGGAATAGCAAGCACGCGTAACTCGAAAAACGTTCCATTGCTCCACCCCCCTTGGAGGAATTCGCGCCAAAAACTAATGGGCACAAGTTCACATAGGGGCACATATGTGTACTAAATTTCGTTCGATTTCATGCGGTAGTTTTTGTTGTAGAGCGGCCACAAAAAACTGGTCACACACAGACGTGACACACATACATACACACACACACACACACACACACATACATACACACACACAGACAGACAGACATTTTCCAAAAATGGTCGAAATGGACTCAGCACACCTCAAAACGTTCGAATCCGTCAAAATTCGAAATTCGAAAATTTGCACGAATCCAATACTTTCTTCTATATATTAGATATAGAAGAAAGTAAAAAGGAAAACGACAAACCACCTGTAAATTGTACCTCTAAAAGCTGCTGCTGTGTACCTAGCTGGTTAGGTACTCTGCTCACTCAAAAAAACTTTTCAAAACATTTGTTGTAATTTTAGTTCGATTCTTATTTATTCGATGCTACCGGTATCGATTTTTTTTTTTTTTTTTTGATATCGTCTTAGTTTTGACAATATCTGCCCGAAAGCCGTATTCAGTTGTGGTAAAATGCGGCTGAAAACCGCGTATCCATTTTTCCGAAATTTTAACAGCTGCACACTGGTGTGATATAAGATTAATCTTTAAAAAAGACATAACCCCTTTTCTAGCTTAAACAGCTATACTGCATTTCTGTTCTTCTTGAAAAAGTGAATGGAAAATGAAAAATATTGAATATGGGCTAAGAAAAATACCTTTCCTCTGTCTTCCCCAATTTTGCTGGATTTATAAAAATATAATTGCACTTGATTCTTCATGTTGTATTTCTTACCAAGTTGTCCGCATCGAAAAATTTCCTTTTCATGTCGTTCTTTCTTTTTTCCTCAACCCTGCCCTCAGAAAAATCATGAACGGAATTCCAGCCTCGGTATCCTGAAAATGTGTATAACTGGGAATATTGCTACCTTAGGCTTGTGATCGTCCGGAGACCAGCAGATAGAATTATTTTTCTTCGGACGCAATTCGGAGAGTAGCAAAGCCCAACCAAGCTTGACGCACGGGGGTTTTCCGGGCAAAAATCCATTCGTCGATATATCCCCCTATGTCAACAATTCCTGCCGGGGATGCGGCGAAGAGATGCAGGTGGTTTTTGCTTCACTTGTGCTCCATCGTCCTGGATTAAACAGCTGCTTGGTCAGATTTCGGGCAATATTTACTTAGGAAGTTTGCGATTTCGACCAGCTTATCCAATATTCTACTGACTTGGTATAGTAATTTTTAAATAAAAAAGCTATTTTTATAATTATACTAGTGGTACCCGCACGGCTTTGCCCGTAGCAGAAAATTAAAAGGTCATTTGGTTCGCCTGTAAATTTACAAATAATGGATGATGAATTCCTCGCCAATTTCAATCGTTCATTTGCTTGCCCATGTTACGGTTCCACGTTATGATAATTTCAACCCCTTCAGACCTGGTGTCCGGTATACCGGATATACACTTTAAACAGCTGCTAATCATTTAATAATTGATTTAATTAGTTGATTTTTTTTTGTAGTTAACTCTTTACTTTCTACTTATTATAATCTGTGAAATAATTTTTCGTTTTGGGATTGACAACACTGACATAAAAGAATTGAGAGGTAGAGAGTGGCTCATTTTTCCAAAAATGGATTTTCATCTGAAATGCGAGGTTTTTTTCCTGATTTTTTTAAAAAATAAATAATCTTTAATAGATTCAAACGCTTATATTATATTTTATAATTGTTTGTAGAACATTTTATAATGAAGTTTGTTCGATATTTCATCGTTTTTGTATATGAAATATTGATTTCAAAAATAATATAAGTCCGGAATATTGGACGTGCCATAACTCCTTTAATTTTTCTCCTACAAACTCAAAATTTTGTCTATAAGATACCCTTTACCATAGTACACTGTGTATCAAATATCAACATTTTTGGTCCAATTTTTCATAATTCCGATTGAAGGGGTTAGTTTACTCTTCCACGATGTGATAATTTGCTCGGAAAAAATTTATTAAAATTGGAATAGAAAAAGAACAAAATCGAATTTTCGAAAAATCGCTTCGAGGTGCACACCACCATGGTATAAATTAATTCTGTGCCAAATTTCTTGAAAATCGACCGAGGCGCTATGCGCGTCACAGAGATCCTGACAGACAGACAGAGAGAGATCCAGACAGAGACTTTCAGCTTTATTATTAGTAAATATTTATTTAAGCTCCTATATTAGTTTCAAGTAACGGACGAGTTAATGCAGGGGTTCTCAACCTTTCAGCCTTTACGCCCCCCTTTGAACACTAACATATAATCCGAACCCCCTCCCCCTCCATTATATGTGGTTAATATAAGCATTGGAATAGGAATACGATTAAGATAACTGCAGCTAGTTATTATGTAAAAAGCTAGAAAATTTTATGCAAAAAAATAATCATGGCTACGCAAAACTGAATTTTGAAAGCATTATTATTCGAACAAACGAAGTCCGCGAGGCAGAGAAACAAATACAAATTGTTTTGAGATAATCCAGACTCTAAATGAGGTTGGCGTGCTCATTAGACATTTGCTCAACATTAATAAGAGTGCTGACAGTTATTTAATGTTCACATGTGACCGCAAAATTGGCGAAATTGCTGTTTTATTTTTTATTTTCTTTTATGCGCTCACGCTTCCCTTGCGGTTTTTCTACGCCCCTTAGGGAGCCCCCCCCCCTACCCGGGTTGAAAACCGCTGAGTTAGTGAAATCCTATGATTCCCTTAGCTTTTTTTTTTTTTTCATTTTCTTATCGACCTGTTGTAGTAAAATTCAATATTTTCAATAGTTAATATCGACTTTGCATTAAATATTCCTTGAATCGCATTCGAAATTCTTGTTGTATGGAGCAATTTTTATTTTTTGAAGGATTTTTTTTAAATTATATTTATGAAGCTTCTAATAAATTTTTCCGCATAGACGTCCGCTAAGGAGTGGTTCCGAGAGTTTTAAAGTGTTGGTAAATATTCAATGGTCGACAAGGGGGAAACAAGCAAAGAAAATAAATAAAACATTTTAATTCGGCATTAGTGTTCAATATTTTTGATGATTGCATACGTTCATATCAAGACACTTTTTTAAAAATGCATTTTGAAAATGGATGAATCTCTTTTTTGAATTGAAAGAAATCAGTTGCATGAAAAAAATCAGTTCATAAACGCATTATCATTTCCATTATGCTATCCCAAAATTTGTGTGATAAATTGCTCTCAAAAATATTTGAACAATCTACTTGGAAAGAACATTGTATTGCTCTGAATTTTTGTCCCGGAAGGTACTTCTTACTCTTCCCTCCAACACAAAATGAGCTGCTACAGCTCCCAATAATTTCCCCCTTGGCCTCAGCTGAAGTCTTACGATATCCAACTCGACAATATTTGACATTAAATTCAGTTTCTTCATGCCCATCTTCAGCTGTTACACTTACACCCATAAAGTGTATCTGGAAGAGAGAGCGAGAAAAAAAAGTGGTTCAAATTGAAGTCACAAGTCAAGTGATACATTTCACAGAAGACAAAAGATGTGTCCATGAAGACGAATGTTCCAAGGATCTAAAGGTCGCTCTGTTTTGCGAATGGAACCCTAACAACGCCTGCAATTGGGCGCAGGTTGGGTACCAAATTTCAGTGAACCATCCCAAAACGTCTCTTCCGGAATCCCTCGAACGCTACCGTGTGGAATACGATCTCCGTTTCTCGACACATTACACTCCCCCCCCCCCCGTCCATGATGAAGTGTGGATGTCGGCAGCCGACTCAAAGGTCGGGAGGGGGCTGTGGATCTGGGGTACAATGAGATGTCTTGCGAAGGAGGAACGGGAAGATGCACATGAAAAAAAAAAAAAAAAGATGAAATTTACCGTCGGGGTTGGCGAACTTGGAACGCCATCCATCCCTCCTTCTCTCTTCTACGCCCCAACCTTCTTCAGAGGGAGAGCGGAAAAACATTTTTTTTTCTTTCCCCAAGGTCCTTAGTTCAGATTGCGTTGGACAGGCTAGATGGATATGAAGATATAGAAGGTTCATGTAAGGGGACATCTCAAGGAAAGGGACGTTTGTTATTGTTTCAAAAAGTCAACTTGGTATTTAGAATGCGATAGCATCAGGAAGAGAGTCCCGCAAAAAGACAGAAAATCAAGTAAATCTTCAGTTTAAAAGAATAACGTGTGAGATGTGTTTTTTGCGAAACTAAACTTTTGTCAAATCAGGAATGAAAAATCAAACTCCTATTTACGAAATTATCAAGATTTTTATGTCCATGAGCTCTGTAGTAGTGTTTTTTTTTCTTTCAAGAAATGACAGCTACCAAATGTGACAAGTGCCATTTAAAAGTATGGTTTTTTATGCACCCTAATGCAAACATAAAAGGAAAAGACTAATTTCTCATGCAATTTTGATATGGATAAGAAATTAGTAGAACATCCCATTTGATGGTGAGGATTTTTTGCAATTTTATAGCTTTATCTTACAGAATTAAAACTCATTTTTTAAAAACTCACTCTAACAGAATGCTCGAAGCATAAAATATATCTGAAGCAACAAAATTAAATGCAAAAATTCTTTTTAAGTTAAAAACAAAAATGTTTTTATACTGGAATTTAGTTTTGACATAGTCATTTAAGAAGCTCATACATTTTTAGGCATTATCATAAAAAAATGTATGGTGCATCAAACTCTGTTCTAAATTACATTTGAACCAGCAAAAATAACCCATATAATTTGTTCTTGCAACAATCTAACAAAAAACGAAACAATGGAATAAAAAATAAAAGTATTTGTTGACGAAAAAAGATGTGAAGGAAGTGTATGGTAACATAAATTTCGTGCAAGAGAAAAACAAAATGTTGAGAGAAAGAAACCGTTTATTTGCGTTTCTAATAGTGAAAAATGTTTTAGGTTGAAATTGAATTTGACGAGACTACGCTAATGTCATTTTATCATTTTTGTGTTGCCTCAAAATAACAAGTCAAAGAAGACAGCTTCTTTTAAAGGGAAATTTTGGAAAACTAATTAAAACATAAAGTAAGGATCCAGATTTCCTCGTGAAAACAACCATGGTATCATAGCTGTTGCTTTAAGCAGCTGTGAAAATTGAAAGGGATAATTTTAAAGTGAATTTATACGGAATTGCCAAGCAAGTTTATTTCCTTTTTTTTTATAGTGTAATTTTGTAATTTATCAGAAGACTTGAGATTTTAGGGAATTATTCTGACGGCTTTTTAAAAATATGTTTTTGTGTCAAAACAAAACTCGAGTTGATTTTTTCTCCTTTTCTTTTCGGTTGATGACCATTTGAGGGTCATGGAAAATGATGGTTTACGGCGTCTTCAAAAAAGAAAATATACTTTTTAAATAATAATTTTTTTTTGTAATATAAGTATTTTAATGTCTCAAGGACGTTTAAAAAATAAAATGTTTATATTACTTGCAGTCGATAATTCAAAAATAAATTTTGAACTTAGGGGGTGCTTATTAGGGTCAGGGTTGGCTTTCTGCCGGCAGAAACTAGTTTTTGCCGTGCCAGTGGCAGAAACTGGTTATAACCGGTAAAAACCGGCAGAAACTGGCAAAAACTTAAAAGCATCTTTAATTACTTAAGTGATTGCTGAATGATATTCGTTTAGGTAAACTAAAAAATTACGCTTCATTTCATCATTAAAAAAAATAAAATCCTATGCTAATGCCCTTGATTTAGTTGGAGAAGGGAACTTTTCAATTGCAGATGCTCGCAATGTTTGGATTAATCTAACAAAAGACGAAAAATCATATAGGTACTCAGGAAAGAGGACCGACATACAAAATTAAAAGGCATTTCTGATTTTAATTTGCATGCTTTATCTAAATTGTTTGTGATTGAAATTATCACATGCTTCAAGAAGAAAGTGCCAGAATTTTACTTGCCAATATTAGCATAGATTTTGTACCTAATCTCACAGCTTTGCAAAACAAATTGGTCCTATTTCTCGAAACTTATTTTTCCAGCTGAATTTCTCCCACTACCCCAGTTACTACATGGTGGACCAGTTAAAAATATATATATAGAATAGATGAAAGTTTCACGAACATTGCTTGTTCCTTTATGAATTGCCTGCTGGCCCTTCTGTTGCAGGAATATTCTAAAGTTTCTCATTTTTACATATTAGATTGAGAAACTGTTTAGATTTTAGAAACCACATTTTCTAAGAAGCAACTGCGGGGTCCAAACAATGTAACATTTGATTTTAAATTGTGTTTTGGTTAATAATTATTTTTTCCATGGGTTTTGGTTAATAATTATTTTTTCCTATTGCATGTCAATAATTAAATTTTTTTTTTCATTTAGTGAGTTTTTGCCAGTTTCTGCTGAAAATGTGGCAGAAAGTGGTTTTTGCCATGCCGGTTTTAACCGGTTTCTACCAGTGGTTTTAACCACCTTGGCAGAAACTTGCCAACCCTGATTAGGGTGGGTTTTAAAACACTTTTTTTTTTCAAAGGAAAAGGTGCCATTGGTAGAGCGAAATGCGCATAAAGTTTTTTTAAAATTTTTTTGGACATATTCTAAATCTAAGGCAATTGGGTCGAGGTTTCAATTAGATGTTTTTAGCAAAATTAGTTAAAATTTGTTGTAAGTAATTTGTTGTTTTTTGCTGATGGGGAATAGCGCAGAAAAGGTGCCATTATTCGCCCTAAATTCCCGTAAAAAATTGAGGTGTGTAGTCACACACACAAACTGACCTATATACAGTTCCGTCGTTGTTAAAATCAGGAAACAAAACATTGATTTAAATATAGTAAAGCGCAGTTTAGTTTTTGAAAAATATTATTTTTCAAAGGCAGTATTTCTTTTTTTTTTTCTTATAGCAATGCCATAATTTCACGAATAATTCATCAAATTTCGGAAGTAAGACATCGTTTTAAAGATTTTTTTTTTCGATGTTCGATCCCACTAAGGGTTTTGTCGTTTTTGAATGAGTTTTTTTCATTGGAATAATTTTGATCCAAGTTTCCAAGAACATAAAATCTAAAGTCAATGCAAGATTTTAAACCACTGTTGTACTGTTGCATTAAAATCAGAAAACAAAAACCGTTTATTTTGACATGATAAATCATAGTATCAGGAATAATATCTCTGTGGTGGTTTTTTTTTTTTTTTTTTTGGAGCAATCACGATTGCTTATTGTTCTCATTTGACCGTTTTTGGTGTCCGTGCCTTTTTCAACTTGGACCAGAAGCCTTTGCAGCACCACCGCCCACCGTCCTCTGCTGGCGGCGCGGCTGCTCCGGTTTTGAGCTATCCGCTTCTCCTGGTCGGAGGCGTCCATGTCCTACACACACGCACGTTCACACACACACACACACACACGACTTCACACACATACACTCACACACACCTACGTGCATGCACACAGGTCTACGCACACACACAACTATGCACAAGTAACCGCCCAGGAGGAGAGGCAGACTTGGTGGGGACAGGAGCTGTTTCTAGAAACAATAACTCCAATGAGTAGGATCCTGTCTCAGTTCGTGATTGCGAAAAACATAATTTGAATTCAAAATTTCAGAATTCAAATTAATTTTTTTTTTCTAATTTTATTTATTTATTTATTTATTTTGGGGGGGGGAGGTGGGGGGGGGAATAACAGTTTGTAGAACCACAAAAGCAAGGTACCATTTTATTTTCTTATTCACTTCCATCGGCCAAAAGTATTGTTTGTTACTGTTTTTCAATAAATTGCCGTTGAAAAAAATCGGATTTTTAAGTTAAGGTTTATATCAAGTGCGAATGCTCCGCGCAGGTCAGATAGTATGATAGGTTTCAATAAATTACCCCAGCGCTTTTTTTCTGGGGGTGCATAAAAGGAATAGTTTGAGTAAGGTTGAGAATCCGTGGCAGTCGAAAACATACCCGCCTACAGGCTTCCTAAAGGTTAAATGGAAATCAGTTTGAAATTAGAGACTCGAAACAGTTCGTCTAAAAATAACACGATGAGTGGAGAACATGCTAACGAGGTCCAACTGTTCTTTCCCTTTACGCCACTTGATGGTTTCAGCCGTTTTCTTCCCCTCACGCCAACGTATCTTCAGCAGAGCCAGATAATGGCTTTCATACCTCTTAATCCATGTAATCATTAGAAGCGGGTCATTAATAAAGAGCTGTTTTTCGTAATTTCGCGAAAAACATTCTTGAAGCAATCGAAGAAAAGAGTTATTATCCCGTCCATGTGTCATTAGTCTCGGGCCGTGTCATTACAGAATCTCGCTCGCTGGGGTAGTTTTAATTTAGGTGTGTGGTGTCCACATGCTGAGTAATGAATGACTTCATCGAAAACGGACGCAAAAATCTGAATAATATGCGAGGGGGCGGTTGATTTGGCCCTGAGCTAGTTATTACTTTGCTGAGAAGCTTTGTTTCGTTCTGTGATGATGGATGAATCTGGAGTTTTCGTCATTGGATCACCATAAGATCAAAAACAATTTCAGATTTCCCTCAACCGCGTGTATTTGTGTTTGAAGTTCTGCATCTGTAATTTTTGAGACAAAGCTGAAAATTGACACTCCCTCCGACCTCAATTAGTCGTTGCGTTTTTGCTCAAAAATTTGAATGCTTTTGTAGTGAGAATGGCTTGAGGCTGAGAATTTAACCAAGAGCTACCCCCTCACCCTGGTTGCGCTCATGACTGAAATAATTTAATTTCCTTGTTTTTTAGTTACAAAAACTAAACATCTTCTTGTTATTATATTTTTAGTCGAAGTCAATTGGCAATTTTATAGATTGTGATCTTCAACAAAACCATGATGAAGTTTTGTTGAACTTCAACAAAACTTTGGTCGTCAGCAAAACCAGGATAAAGTTTTGGTCGGTGCAAAAAAAAAAAAAAAAAAAAAAAAAAAGAACGGTGCAAGATTTCTGTAATTCCCAACTAGCCGAAAAGAACCAGACGATGTTTCATAAGATGTACTTTATTTACATAATACTTAGCGTCCTTGACTTTCCGTACTTTCAATATGCACTGTCACAACTGTCAGGCAGCATAGTGCCGAATCCGCATCAAATAGCGATATCTGCCTCGGCTCCATTGAACCGCTCGTCCATCAGGCTATTTCAAAGGGTTTTCGAGACATTAAGTTCCTTTCACCCCTCCGGGCCACTAAGGAAAGCATCTGTCCATATGTTCCTTCTTTCGAAATTCCATTGTGGAGTATTATTTGCAAAACTGCTTCGATTTTATTTTCCGCCGCAGACGGACCACCGCCTATGAGTGCATAATAGAGCGAAGGACCCATTGTGCGAATAGAATTCCTTTCAAAGACCCCCTACCCGGGCCCCGAGCGATCTGCATCTTTTCGTTTTCTCCGTTTGTTGTGGTTTCCTTTCCTTTGTTGTATCCGCTCCCGCCATGGGCGCAGGTATAGCTTTTTATTGCTGTATAAAGTGACGTTAACGAGGCAGGGCTGAATTTTCGATTTCTTATTTACCAGCTGCTTTGCACTGCGGGAAAGAACACCACAGGTAAACTCTTGTGTCGAGTTACATCTTCACGTTGCAGTATCAAGGAGGAGGTCTATGTGGCTACTGCTTCAGAACACATGACATTTTAATTATTCCTGATGTTGTATAGATGCGCATATAGTGCCTAGACCCCCAGAGTGGAGCATATGCCCCATACAATGGGGTTTCCTTCAGTCAAAAGTACTACTTTTAGTAACTGAAATTGATAGAATAAGCGAATAAGCAAAAAAAAAAAACGTGGACCCTTGATTTTCCCAACAATTATTTTTTAGTTAATTTTTTTAAATGTCCGATTTTTCAAACAAGGCATGGTCTTTATGACGTCACAAATGACGCACTTTGGCGCATCTTTCTACAGCGTTTCCGCGTTATGATAATCAAGAAGCGAATTAAATAGCGTGCTCTACGCTGGCGATCAATCCTATCGTTGCCAGTACACGTGATTGAAAATGCGAATTAAATATTTTGCTCTGTGAATGGCAACAGTGAATGGCACTTCATCATTTGTGATGTTATCGGACAGAAGCGTAAACAATGAAAGCGCACCGATAAAAGTAATTTTTAAAAAAATATTAAACTCTTAAACAAATTATTTAAAAGATGGTCAGATCCTATGTTTTTAAGCATGCTCTTTCAGAAAAAAATACTTTTAAAATTTTGGAAACGACCCCATTGTGTGTGAACTTACGTAGAACATATACATCTATATACTCTTAGATTTTCATGTACATAATTTGTATAAAATATCTGTACTCGATAAAAGTAATATGAATGGCACAAATTTTGTTAACATAATTGGTGCGTGGTAACGTATAAATGATATAACTCAGTGGCGCAGCGAAAGGGGGGTTTGGGGGGTGAAAACACCACCCAGAGCCATTGGTTTTAACATAAATGCAAATTCTAATACAGTAGTTTAGCATATGAAAGGGCAGTTTTGATCAAAAACTCCCCCTCAGAAGGTATTTTCATCAAAAAAACCACTTCAGAGCGTATTTTTGATCAAAAACTCCCCTTCGGAAGTATTTTTGCTCAAAACATCCCGTTCAGAAGGTATTTTTGCTCAAAACATCCCGTTCAGAAGGTATTTTTGATCAAAAATTCCCCTTCAGAAGGTATTTTTGATCAAAAAACCCCTCCAGAAGGTATTTCTGGATGCGCTAGTGATATAACTAATTGTGACATATGACTATTAAGAAAAACTTTACGCTTAGTGTATGAGAATAAATCAGTTAAAAGTAGTATTAAGTAAAACCTTGATTTTCTTCAATGCTGTTTCTTTTTGAGTTGTCTCTTGTATTGTAAGGGTGCGTAGTGTTGCCAAAGAGACCTTTAATAACACCGAACCACAGAGGAAACGTGTAAAAATATATACATATCATATCATGCTACGTATATTTTAAATTGTGTAATTTTAGGCTGTTTTCGTATCATGCTGCAAATACTTAGAAAACCGTTTGCCCCTTTTCGAAAGAAGAAAATTTCTATATGTATTCCATTGTCAAGGTGGATATGTGTTGCCTTGCGCTCCAAGTCTGTGGTCTTACTCAAAATGTTTATATGTGCTAGAAACTATTATCACCATGTTAATCCTTGTGGCCAACGAATTAAAACCTAAGGCGCATCGCTAAAAGGTGGGGTGATGTTGAGAAAAGTGTTCAACGATTTAATACTAACTTTTTTGTTATTGATTGGGAAATTCCTATTTGATGATTCAAATTTGTAAACACATTCATTCGAATGCAAAAGTTTGATGTATTCTTCGTATGCAATATACCAGACAGCCCTTTTACCACATCCTGAGACTGCAGTTTCGTTCTTATTAGAACTCCTCAGTCAGGAACAGGCCAGGCTCTTGTGGTAGGCGACCTAGGCGGCTGCCTAGGGCGGCAAATTTCGAAGTTGATTATTTGTTTATTTATTTATTTTTAACTATGAATATCTGTTTTAGCTGTATATAAAACTCTTTAGCTTCAATGCTAAAACAAAATAATATAGAGTGTACCAAGGCTTGGATATGCAAGACATAGTTGGGAATTTAACTAGAAATTTAATTTAATTTTAGAGGCTGAAAATTGCGTCATTTAAGTCTTTTTGAAAGTACGGATATCTGTTTCAATGCCATAAGATGCACTACTTTAATGCTAAAAAATATAATTTAAAGTGTGTATCAGTGCTTAGATATGCAAAACCCATTTCGGAATTTAACTAGAAACTCACTTTAATTTGAAGCACTTTACTATTATTTTTATTTTATTAATACATTATTATTTAATATTATTATTATAATTAAAGGGGGAGGCGGCACTCGTCAATATCGCCTAGGGCGGTAAACCTACATTGTTGTTGTTTTATTTGTTTAATATTTGTCAAATAGTAGCTGATATGTTTCGAAGCTTGGTGATTTTATAGAAGGTAATTAAGGAAGAGAATCGTTGACATACATCATCTGAGTAGGTAGAGAATCCGGAATCCAAAATCACTTCTAAACCTTGGTATTTCCGTCGCTCTTTGCAACATTTCGATTCACCTAGAAATTTTGTCCACATTTTCGCTACCTTCTATGTAATTAGTAGATAATGGATTAGCATTCTATCTTGTAACCGCAAATCCCCTCTGAGCCTTCGAAAAGTTCGGAACCGGATCGTTCTAAACAATAAATTACCAAAACAACATTTTCCAACTGTCATACTGCACTGGCCAACCGCAAAATTTCCTCTGCAGTGATATTTCAGTCGCATGTTTTTTACTTTCTTCCGAGAACACCGCCTGTGGAAGGTTTATAACCAGACTGATAGCTTTCCTTGTCTATAATTAGCTTCTGTCCGAATGTGTATTATTCTCCGAAAAAATATTTTCTCTTCCATCAATTTCATCCGCATGCAGACTTCGCTGTAGGCTGTCTTTTCTCTTTTATCTTTTTCATTTGCAATTCAAAGGTACGCGTTCGCTGTATTAACAGACAACGAACAATTTTTATTTGCAGTAGACCCTCGTTTTACGTGGTTTCGATTTTACGCAGATGAGTTTCGGTTTTACGCGGATGCGGAGATGCAAACAGATAACATTTTCCTCTCTTTCAAAATCCTAACTCCTAAAGATTGCAGAATCAAATGCATTTTGGCGTGCTTATAATCGAGCTTGGGCCCCTGGAGACATTTTATGCGATTGGTTCCAGAGCTCTTTCCAGAAGTAATGTTATTAACTCACTAAGTTTCAGAACTCACTGGAAGAAGAGCTTTTAAAAGTGACAAAGGAGGACAAAACCAACGAGGATACCGACTTTGATGACACACAAACAAAAACGTTCACATTGAAAATTTTGAGCCATTCCTAGATGATAGAAATGATCTTTATGATTTGTTAGTGAAGGAAGATTCTATCATGGAAACGACGCAAGTGATCATGGATGCGTTAATGCTCTGCAAAGAATTACACAGAAAAATTCTTAATTGCCAGCTCCTCTTTATAAACAGAACACGAAATGTATGCATGTTGTGCATAAAAATCGATATAAGTATACATTAAACTTATTATACAATTAGTCATCACTAGAATGAATCATTTTTTTATCTACGGAACGCAACCTCTATTTTAACACTACTATTAGGTCCCAATTTACGAGGTTTCGATTTTAAAACGAGGGTCTACTGTACTTTCAAAAGCATAAAGGTGTATGCAAAAATGACGCCCCACTCCCCCGTCCCTCACAAAGTACACATCGTATCTCACTTTTCTCCATTTTAAATTAGTTACACCAAATTAACTAATTTGTATTTATGGTTTTCGCACTCGTCCGGGGAAATCGAGGCGGCAGTTTTATTGAACAACTAGAAAATGACCCGTCATTGTATGACGGGACAAATTGTCTTTTTATCAGAGAAATTGAACTTCACATTTTGAATGTTCTAATAGTTATCTGTACCTCAAAGCCAGACTACCGTAAGTCACTTTTTTACTACCTTTCAGGAGAGCGTAAAAACGTTTGTTTTATGCATTCGAAGGTTGGGACTCTCGCTCTTTTAAACTGGTGATTAAATATAGTTTTTTTTAAATACAAAATCACTTATGCGGCTTACTCGGAATAGCAATCTATTCATACAGTCTAACCACAAATGAGATGGAAAAGCTAACATCCAGTTTACAGGCGGGAAATAGACGCTTCTATTAGTTTTCATTTATACTACCTTTTTAAAATGTTTCCGAATTTTAGGTGCTCCAACAATTTGAATGCTGTATATTGACATGGGTGCGTTTATTTATTTATTTTTTTTAATTGGAAAAAAGGCGAGAAAATCAGTGTCCGAAGGCAACGTTTACTCTATATCAGCTGTATCAGCTGCGATATTGATTTCAGCTTGCGCTCTAATATCCTTACACAAAGTAAGTGTTTTGCTACACAGTTACTATTATTCTGGAATGTTTTGCGTTGTTTTTATTTTAAAACGTTCTCATAATCAGTCATTTTATTCGTAAAAGCCCAAAAAAACATCAAAATTTATAAGCAATTAACTTGTCCCTCGATTGCTGATAAATGTATTGCAATAACTAAAGCGTTTTTTTTTTTTTTTTAAATTCGGTTTTTACTTTCGGTATAAAAACCAAAGTAAAAACACAAGCATAGTACTCTGTTTTTATAAAACCATTTTAAACATCCTGATAGCGTTATTCGAGCTGAATCAAAGAAACATCATCGAGAGCCAGCAATGACTAAATTCTGATTTGGTAACTCGTGTCGGAATTTCTTTGGTCAGGTCAAATATGTCGTTCTTCGGAAACCTGTTATCTTCTGGACGTTCGATATTCACCCCTGTGTCCCTTTTTTGCCTATTTGTGGATGCAGTGAAGCGTGGGATGACTACAAGGGGTGGTGCAACCGCGTGGAACGCAGAATATAAATTTTGTCGCCGATGTGCCGGTTGGCGGCTTTGGGCAACTTTTGTTGCAGCAGCAGACACTGTTATTCGAGAGGAAATTACTACCTTGCGGAAAGCAAGCAGGCATGAATAAATACCAGTTTGGAAGAAGTTTTACTTGTACAAAAAGCATCCTTCAGCTGGAGGAAGTAGATTGTTTTCAGAGTAACGGTTACACACTCAGAGAATTTCCTGTGATTTTATGGTAAATTTAACTGGCTAGTTCTGTGCTCTGTATTATTGGATGCCAGGCATATTATCGTAATGTGACCACAATTGTTTGAGGTTCTACTAGCAGGTTGAGTTTAGGGAAAAGTTTTTGAATTGCAAAGAAAATGAGAGAAAATATGAATTAACAGTTATGGGCCATTCCATGACAAGTCAATCGCTTGTCCCGCATGTGACGGTTCATATATTTCATTAAAAAGTGGTAATGACGAAATTTTTAGCTTAAGATGTCACACATAAGTTTGTAATTTGTTAAGCAGAGAAAATTTGCTCATTAATATTTTAAAGCATTATTTTTAAGTAGTGGTACCCGCACGGCTTTGCCCGAAATAGAAAAATTTAAAGGTCTTTTGGTTCGCCTGTAGATTTACAAATAATGTATAGTGAATTTTCTCGCCAATTGGTTTGTACCCATGGTTACGGTTCTACTTTATGATAATTTCGTATCTCGCCAATTGGCTTGTGCCCATGTTACGGTTCCACGTTATGATAATTTCGTAATTTATTCGTCCATCTTATGATAATTTTGTTCTTAAAATTGGAATAGAAAAAGAACCACATCGAATTTTCGAAAAATCGTTTCGAGGTGCACACCCCTATACTACAAACTAACTTTGTGCCAAATTTCATGGAAAATCGGCCAAACGGTCTAGGCGCTATGCGCGTCACAGAGATCCAGACATCCTACAGACATCCTCCGGACATCCAGACAGAGAGACTTTCAGCTTTATTATTAGTAAAAAGATAAAGATGACATATATGAAGCATCACGTGCGGGAAAAAATGACCGTTTTCCGTGGAATGGCCCTTATGTTGTTGTGAAACTCTCAAAATGTGCACGAGGTAAAATGCTATTTGAAAGAACATTTTTACATTAAATTGGCAGTTAGTCAATTAGTCATATTTCAATGTTTACCATTGCTCGTGTCCCGAAGGGCAGTGGTGCACCCCCCACAAATGCTACGGATTGCCCTCCCCAATAACGGGGTTCTCTTCGAAATAAGACCTAATCCCCTTTAAAATTACCCCCCCCCCCAAATATCAATGGCATAATCTGCACAATGAACCCCCCCCCCCCCCCACCTTGTAGACACTCCTGCTTGAAGTCGCTGATCTATATATCCTGACATAGGGTAAGATCACCAGTAACAGACGAGGGTCCAGTAACGTAGTCATAAGTTTGGATTTAAATAATAAGCCTTTTAGGCGGATTGTTAAACTGATGTTGCTGTGGCCTATGAATACGGCGCAACCATCTAGTGTTTTCGGAGTGAGTTTTATGAGCCAGTTGGTATTTATAGGGCAGTGGTGGAAGGTTATGAGCAGCTACCACGAGGTCAGCTGGTGTTTCATGTTCATATGAATTCAATAATGCTTTTGTTCTAAAAATAAAGAACTTTTGCACATTTTTGAAGAGAAAAAGAGAATTTTGTCTATTACTCCTCCTGTCTGTTGCTGGGGGGTCGTACGTTTTTTCGGAATTGAGCAATTAAAAATAGAATTAACTGATTCAGACCAGAGGATCCAGAAGCAGCCAAACATTAGATGAGATGTGGTTGCATCAGAGAAAAAAAGTCTAAATACAATAAAAGGCTCAGAAAATTGAGTTAACCCGAAAGCGATGTCTTAAGCGTCTGTGACTGGTGCCGTTACATTAATACTTCTTTGCGTTCATTCAAAATATTAACAAAGCAAAAAAATACATTTCTTTTAAAAAATGTTTTTTTTTATAGCAATTCATATTTTAGTGTGCCGACAATTTTGAAGCAGTTCCTTCTGAAACGTGTGTTCTCTTTTCGAGAACGTAGCAAACGGTGTAAATCAAAACTATCTTCTCGGTGTAATACACTATGTGAAGAAAGTTCGTTGATTAGTTTCTCGTTCCTTGGAACCGTCGCAGAACACCAGAAGCAAAATAAAACACACACAACGCATGTCGATCATCCCTCCCCCACGAAATTGCCAAACCAGCTGCCTAAATAAAAGGGGGGTCTGGTTTGTTGGCCGAAAAAAAAAGTGTCTTCATTCCGCGCATCATTATCCACACGCGGATCTTTCAACACCCGGATATCGTAGTACAGTAGACGTCCTTTCGATACTTTTCGCCTTCCGGAAGGAGATATTGTGTTTCATGAGCAAAAACTTCTCTTTTTTTTCTTTTTTCGGGGATACATACTTCGAAGAAGCAAACCAATGGCAGGAGGCAGAAAACGTTCGAAGCGTTTCAGAGAGAACTATTTTTTTCCATCTCGAACCCATCACGGGGCTTTGTTCTTTTTTGTACACCGGCAGGCATCAAAAACATATTTGAAGTAGGGGGAGAGAGTTTAGCAAAGTGCTTTTTGTTTCTCATCTTCCCTATAGGACAAGGGGAAGCCTATGGTGTTTAGAGAAGATCTATGTTCGGGGGCGGAGTTTTTCCGATAACTCTCGAATTTTGGTCGGGTCGAGTTCCCTTGGCTGTTATGCTGAAGAAAAATGAGCTTTATGTGCTATTGAAAAAAAAGACCAGAAAGCCACTGGCTGCATCGACAAATCGAAATCTAAGGCCATTTTTGGGGAACATGCATAGAATATCATGCTGGGTTGTGGGGGAAAGAAGGCTGGCCATTTTGTGATTGAATTTAAGTTCTATAAACTGTCGTTTTGTTCCGCATTTCACATTTGTCTGTAGTAGTGGATATGGAACTTACTTTGCGGTACAAAACGGTGTACTCTTTCCTAAAAGATTGGGAATTCGGTACCTGCATTTCGTGGACATTTTACCCACACTATCAATTCGGAATAACCAAAGTGGCTTCCGAATGGGGTTGTTTCCTTCAGTCATAAGTACTACTTTTAGTCACTGAAATTGATAGAATAAGCAAAAAAAAACATAGACCCAGAAAATATTTTTATTTTCCCAACAGTTGTTTTTTAATCAATTTTTTTAAATGTCCGATTTTTCAAACAAGGCGTGGTCTTGATGACGTCACAAATGATACATTTCGGCGCATCTTTCTACCACGGTTCCACGTTATGATAATCAAGAAGCGAATTAAAATTGCGCTCTACGCTTGCTATCAACCCTATCGTTGCCAATACACGTGAGTAAAGATGCGAATTAAATATTTTGGTCTGTGAATGGCAACAGTGAATGGCATTTCATCATTTGTGATGTCATCGGGCAGAAACATAAACAATAAAAGCGCACCGTTTAAAGTAATTTTTTTTTAAATATTAAACTTAAACAAATTATTTAAAAAAATGGTCATATCACATGTTTTTAAGCATGCTCTTTCAGAAAAAAATACTTTTAAAATTTCGGAAACGACCCCATTAGAAAAGCTTATGGCTGAACGAATAAATGATATTGCTTTTCCCTTTCGCTTCCCATGTGTTAGAAGTTCATTGTCATAATTTGAAGCGCACGCTTTATTTTAATCCTTCAATGTGCAGTTTTGCATATTTGAAAGGCTGAGTTTGAGTCGAATTTTATCCCTTTTCGTAAAAATTTGACGCCCCTCCCCCGTCACGTTTTTGCGTTGAAACGCTCGTGAAAGAACCAGGGTTTGAATTTGATCATGTACAAGCAGTTCCACCGATATACAAAGTGACAAAGTAATATGTTCAGGATTTTTACTTCCTTTTTCATTGTAAAGGAAATATTGTACTTCCGAAAAAATCTTCCCTCAAATATCTGCCTGAATTTCTATTTTGCTCACCCCCCACTGAATGTTGAGTTGTTTCTTCGGCCCGACTGCACGTGCATATGCTGCCATGCTCAGCGCAAAAGTGGTATCTGCAGGTGAGTTCGAAATGAGAAATTCCCATTTAAAGTTGTGTGCCTCCATGAATTTCATTCAGATGAGACTTTTTCATTTTTTCAAAAAATATTTCCCATCGACAAATGACCATTATTTGGGTAAAATATGTGACTGAGAACAACCTGGTGACAACAACTTAATTTTGACAAAAAGTGCAGACACGACTTTTGTGCTTAGCTCGGCAGTATGTATACCGGAGAACGAATGGACGCCCGAAATACCCATTTTGACGATCCCCGAGTTTTCTCCGGACGTCCTATGTACATATGTATCTCGCATAACTCAAGAACAGTATGACGTAGAATGTTGAAATTTTGCACGTAGACTCTGAGTGGGGTTTAGTTGTGCACCACCTTTTTTGGTTGCATTCGGATGTTGGGGGGGGGGTCTTTCACACCTTTGAAAGGGGTCTTTCACACCTTTTTGGGGTCAGTCTGTTAATTTCAATGCAAACTCAAGTAATGTTATAATTTGGCGAGAAATGGCCAATTTTTTCGTCTTCAAACTGGCAACAGATTTGGCGAAAAAATTATTTTTCGAATCTCGTTTCAATTTGGCGCTATTGGCCATATTTAGAGAATTATCCCTTGAATCATAATTAAATTGTCGATATTGGAAAAATTAATCTCTGTAAAACGCTTTTGGTTTTGCATCGACAAAGTAGGGGTGAAAATATTTAAAGTGTTTCCCATAGACTAATAATAAGAGTAGACCGAGCTTTCTCATTCTTGCTGATAAAGAAAATTGGTTCATAGATGTATCATGTGACTAGTGGAAGGGCTTGGCGAAGACTTTGGCAGCATGGTTGCTAGATGGCAGCATTATCTATAGTTTGGCACTCGACATGTATTTTAAGACAATGTGTTTTCATTAAAAAAAACTTCCAGGTGCAGAGATTGAACTGTTTTTCTTTTAGTTATGCATTATTTTGACATTAGTAATAGTTTTTGATCAGTTTTCGGTAACTTTTATTTCATTTGGAGCTGTCAGCGTTGGCGTGAACGAAATGGCGTAAACGTTTTGCGTTAACGCAAAAATGTACTAATCGGTATCTTAAATTGAAACTGTAGGTAAAAATCTTACCGTTTGCTGATTCCTCTTAGTCGCTTGCATCTTTTATTGCTTAGAGAGTTATTGAAATTGACTATAGAAAATGCACAATACTATCTAAACGAAAAACTTACTATATTAACAAAATATTTACAACTTAGAATAACAAATTTACAAATCGGACTCCATAAAAGATCATTCTTCCGTGTTCCATCAATTCTATTTATTTTATTTCGCGCTGGCGTTGATCGTCTGCTACGATCAACGCCCGCTGTTGCTAGGATATCCACCAGTCACATGGTTTGGTTTATGAGCAGCAAAAGGGTTGCCATAGCTCGGTCTACTCTTATTATTAGTCTATGGTGTTTCCTTGCTTACTCCAAGGCACTATTATCATTAAATTGGCGCAAAAGGAAGTCATGTGGTGCACACATCAGCTCGTTTTTTAAAGTGACACTGATCCAATCGACGCATATAAATCTTTCACTATTCGCTCATGCATCGAAAGTCAGCGAGGAAGGGATGAAAAACTGCATCACGTCATTTCGAAGTAAGCGAAAATCTCTTAAGATTAGTATGTATGGCTTCTTGTTGCAGCAAAAAAGTGTCACTTTTGGAATGGCTTCTTAGTATGTTGTGCCATTATTCGGAGTTGCATTCATCACAGAATTCACTTTGAGAATTGAGAATTCGGGTTTCTCAGTCCCGATTCTCAGATATAAGATTAAGCATAACACTAATAAGATGCATTTAACTAAGTCTTGACGCTATCGAAAAAGCAATTTGCTTGATCAATGTAGTCCGAATCATTTGTAATCTCGAGAAAGATCTGTTTTCAGAAACAGAGCTGAACACCTTCAGCTCTATTTTACTACCCTAAGATGCTACTATTATTTGTAGCAAAATATATATAAATAATTAAAATTGCAGGCTGAAACCAAAGCGGAGATTAGGGCTGTGTGCAATATTGATGCCCAAAAGGAAAACAAAACTACATCGAAAGGACTTTTTGCTTTCGTAATACAGGAATACCTACCTAGGTTGGAGGGGGGGGGGGAGCACGGCGCATACTACGCAATTAGAATTTTTAGGGGAGCTAGTTGTTTTGAGGGGTATTTTTTCCTTTTTTGGGTGGAGAGGTCTTCGAGATTTTTAAGGGTGGGGGGTGTGCCTTTGCTCAAAGGGGGGCACCCCTGCCTAATATACATGTACAACCGTTGGAATCAATAATAATAAAAAAAAGGTTTCAATTCCGTCATTTTTGGCATACTATTGTGGATCAGTGTAATATAATCTAGTACTCGTACTCTAGTTGCTAATATGCATAGTCCTCATTTCAATGATGTTGGATCCTCGAATTATGAATCTTCTTAATATCAAGCCTACTAGCAGAAAGTTGATTCTTATGCCTTTCATAGAGCGTATTAATACTTCAAACTAGTTTGAGGGTTTCTTGCATTTTTACAGGATATAAAGCAGCACTTGAGTTTTCGGAACGTCTAATACCATTCCTTGGAATACTACTTGGATCAGAGTTTGAATAGCCTTGCCGTTTACTCAAAAACAGAGACAAGTTGGAATCAACTGTGGTACAGTGAAACCTGTGTAAGTTGACCACCTGCGGTGCACTACTTTAGTGGTCAACTTAAACAGGTGGCCAACTTACTGAGGTTGATTTATACGATAAGGACTAATTCCGTGCATGAAAAAAGCGGTGAACTTAGACAGGTGGTCAACTTACAAGAGTGGTCAACTTTACAGGTTTTGTAAGAAGTAGACATTTTCCAAGTTATGAGTAAAACGCGTTTAAAGTTGCTGTCTCACGTAGGCTTTCATTGAAAATACTTTTCCTTGTAATTCTGTATAGCAGCACCTACCAGGGATATTACTTCTATCTCGTGCCCCGAAAGAGAGGAGAAGTTCTCTTACCATTTGTACAGATTATCTCGAAATTTTTAAATGCAGTACTTTCATCCCTTTGCTTCTCACTACCTCAATTTAGCATGCACGCCCATATGCAAAGTTGCAGGGGGGGGGGGGGGTTCAAATATTTTCCCCGTGGAAACCGATTTCAGGAGAGATTAGAGTCGTTAAAATTTGACATTTTTAATAATTTATTCATTTCTGGATGGAGAAGAAATGTTTTTACATTTTGCAAAGAGAAAAGTACTAAAAGAAAGGAAGTTCTAACTTCAAAGGGGGGGGGGGGGGCTTTGACCCCCTTGCCCCCCTATATGGGCGCCCTTGATTTAAGGCCCCTATATATGCGAGTCGGCGCATCAGTTTAAGATCAGCCATTTTGGATCGGAGCGCGTGTTTCAATGGTCGTCTTTTCTGGCGAGTTATCGCGTTTGGTGATTGTTCACTGCGAGTGGTTATTAGCGACACGTGAATTTTTTTTTTAAATAAAATATTATTTTCGGCAAATTTGACGAAACCCGAAACTTTACTGTGGTAACCCTAGCAGTGCAGTAATGAAAAATCCGATCCAAAATGGCTAAACTTAAACTGATGCGTCGGCCTGGCTCTACCTCAACTGATCTCAGTCATCTACAAGCATCGTCATTTCTCCTAAGATTTTAAATAACCTTTTATCCAGCAAAAGTCGTTTTAAAACTTCACTCTCAAGGCCATACCCCAATTTAAACTCCCATCACGTCACTATTAGTCACGTGAACAAGATCTCAACAATAGTCGAGCTGTTATCGCAATCGTGTTACCATTGTAAGCCATCCTTCATCAACTGCTAAACGACATTGTAAGGAGGTTCGTATTATCTGGAAAAAGCCTGACGAATCGCTCCGGCTTACCGCTTTCCAATACACCGAGAGTGATTGATTAGTTCTGATAAAACGCATTTTTAGGAAAGTAATCGATCATATTGATACCACGTAACAGTTAAAAATTTAGCATGATATGTCTTCAATCTGACACATCGGTTATTAGTTGTATGAATAATGTTCTGTCATTCCGGGTTAACACGTTATGTGTATCGATTTTTAGCTTAATTTGATTTAATTTAAGCGTTTAAGGAGGGGTGGGCTGCCTAATTTGAATAAAAGTTGAACATTAAGGGGGTGATTGCCACGTTGAAGTCAGCATATTACCTCTACACCAGGGATGTGTCGTTCATGAACGAACGGGTCGAAAAGAACGAATCCTTAAAATGAACGGATCCGTTCGTTCACCTAAAAAACGAACGGCCGTTCTTTTGAACGGTGAGCAGTTTGGAACCTTACATTGATGCACTTGTGATGAAATCGCATTTTCTTTTCTTTTCTTTTTTTTTTTTGAAGTACATTCATCTTTAAATTTTTAATTCATTAATCAATCTCAAATTTCCTTTTTCTCAGTGCAGTACAATGTATTCAGTTCGAACCTTATTTCTGCTTTATTCATCATTTTTCTTTAACCGTTGCAGTTCTTCATTTACATGTATCCATTAGTATGTTAGCCAGTTTCTTTTCTTTTTTTTTTTTTGTAGTTCCTCTCTGTTACTTATTTCGTGATTTACATTTTTTTTAAAAATGCAACCTAAAGTACAGATTAAAAAATATTTTTTGTTTTATTTTCACCTGTGACCATACTACGCTTGGAGATATATTTCTATTTAGAATTAGTGAACTATTTTACTTAAGTTCAATTTTGCAAATTTTCCACCATAACAAACAGTTTTATTTTTATATAGTAAAATTTAATAACATTTTGTGACGTGCTGAAAGTTAACCTGCGATTTTTCGAATGGAAAACATAACTTACCATTCGACAACTGAGAAATATCTCAAAAAATGAACTTTAATTGCTTTATACATCTAAACCAGAATTAAGTTTTTTTTAATTCATTTTTCATAGCCATATTTTCCTACTTTTAGATGATTTTAGTTATTTTTCTTACAAAGAATATTGCTGATCTAATGGAACATTTCGAATGTTCGTGAGTATGTCGTGCAGAGAGATCGCTTGTAACTTTTTAAATGAACGAGTTAAACGAATGGATCAAAGGAATGAACGGTCCTCTGATGAACGGATCATTAAAAAGAACGACATTACCCACCTCTACTCTACACGTAATTACTGTATTGCTGAGAATTTTTATCAAGAGCTTACTACCAAACGGCACGACCTTGAGGGTCACGGATTTGGACAAAATTCTAGATATAGGTCAATTCCCACTAGAGATGAGCCCAGGTGTAGCGGTTTGACTGCATAAGGCCCGAGTTCGGCTGCAAATGGAGTCCAAAGATGATAAAATGCAATTTAGTTTCCTTTAAAATTACCAGTTTTATTGCTTTTTCTGCTATTGTACTGCAGAATGAGCCATTTGCATGCTTACCTTTGAATTAATTACTTTGAATAATAAATTTTAATAAGCGGTTCTCAAATTCAAATGGGCTACTACTTTTCATTTCAATAACTTGAATGCCGAAATAACATAATTACGGGATATTTATCGTTTGCATATGAAACTAATTATTTTCATTATATATTAAACGTCTGCTAGTAAAAAGTATTTATCGTTTACTAATGAAAATATTTACTTTAACTAGATATATATATCGTCTGCTATCAAAGATATCCCACATTGATGAACAAAAAATGGGAGAAGAGGAAAAGCTCCGATTTGGTGCACGTGGCACAAAAAAATAATTCAAAAAAATTTCAAATAACTTAGAGAATGCCCATAAATAAATACGTGTTCTCCCTTATGCTCAATTTACTAACAAAAGATACCAAAGGTGTTGGGAGATCGAGCACAGTGTCGAATTCTGAAATTCCAATGGAAACGCCATTGCATTTCCTGGGGCCAAATTAGCAAATTTGGACCCTCGTTGCGGAAAAACTAGGGCCTATGCAGTCAAACCGCTTTACCTGAGCTCATATCTAGTGGGAATGGACCTACTGCTAGAATTTTGCCCCAATCCGTGACCCTCAAGGTCGTGCCGTTTGGTCGTTAGTTTCTGAATCAAATAATCAATTTACTTATTGCTACCAACAGCAATTATTAGGTAATATAAAAGTTGATAGTGACAGGTAAAAGATATAGAAGCAGGGCCGACGAGAAGCCATGTCTGCCCTAGTCGGAAACTGAGGGCCCGTAATTTGAGGTAGTCTGACTCGGATTCGGTTTTTGACCCCCTCCCCCTTTTTTGGTCATAAAAAGTCACATTTGAGGTTTCCCTCTCTCCTTTATTCACATGTCACGCTTCTTTTCATAAACATATTGTTACAAAAAATGCGTGATGTCGCACTTCTTGTTACCCCTTCCCTCCCCCTTTCACAAACTGCCACAATTTTACGCCCCCCCCCCCCCCCTCAGCCCATCCAAGCGTGCCATCATTTGTGGACAGAGCCATATCAGGGAAATATTTTGCATTTGATAAGAGCTTCATAGAGTAGAAATGCAGTTTAAATCTATACTAATAATATAAAGCTGAAGTCGTAGCGTGTTTAAACAAACAAATATCAGGAACCACTGGTTTGAATTGAAAAATTATTTTTGTGATGAATAGTCATTTATTGAGGAAGGCTATAGGCTTTTTTTTTTTTAATCAGTTTGACCGAAATATGTCTAGTTGCAAATTAAATGTTTAATTAATCGTTTAGTTCAATGAATTATAATAGATGGCGGGGAAGTTAGCTCATCGAGAGGGCGATGGCCGATAGCAGTGAGGAACCATGCTGCGCAGCTCAGACGCGTAGTCGGCTACGCTATTGTGGTACTGTTGTGGTCAGCGAAAGGATTTTTGAATGCTTTTTTTTTTCGATATTCTGGTACATAATTTGATTTTGTAGGATTTTTCTATTAGGTTATTCTTTCCTTACTTCTTCAACGTTAGTTTTTGTTCTTATAGTTGAAGATAGTTACTTATCCGAGTAAATAATTTGATTTGTCATATTATTCAATTATGATTGTTCTTTATAACGTTTTTAATATAGTATATCATGGGTACTTTCTAAACACATAATTAAATTGCGTATTATTTTTATGTTGGATATTGTTTAATTATTCTTTAAACCAATTGCTTTTTTTTCATGTAGTAAGTAGGTACGTAGGTTTCAAATTAGTGTAACCTTCTTAATTGTTCATCTTTGTGTATTTTTTCTTAATTATATGTATCAAATATATATATATATATATATATATATATATATCATACCGTGATGTACTTAAAATAGTTTTTTAATAGATTGTTGTGTTATTAATGCGGTTGAAACCGCGGGGCACTGCTATACATAAATAAAATAAAGTATAAGTTGTTTCTCAATATTATTACTGACCCAGGCAACGCCGGATATTTTTGCAAGTTCTCTTATAAAGAGATAATTCTTAGTAAAAGTACGACATTGATGACACCAAAAAGAAAAATTTCAACATTTCGATCCCAGTAACAGAACATTCAACCCCAGTTTCTGATAAATGACAAAATTGTATTGGATAGGTGTTTTTTTCTACTTCATTCTCAATGTTCTCAAACATTTCTCTATTCGGCAACTCACGTAAGTGACAGTGCTTTCTAATTTTATTTCTGCATTAATCTTTTTCCGCAAGAAAATTAAAGCAGTATTCTTTCTTCGGCAAGACGGCGCAAACTAATATTTAAAATAATCTGGTTGTTATCTTTCGTTTTGTGTTGTTCCAAATTAAAAATAATTAATGTAACGCGATGCAGACTTATTACGTTGGTGCAAGAAAAACAGAAGAAAAAAAAAATGTCGTTAGAATAACAATCAGCGCAACAAATAAAGAACGGTAAATATTTTATTTCTTGAAATTTATGTTCCGTTCTAAATGATTAAAAAAATATATGTGTACTAAACAATGTGAATGCAACAAGAAATTTTAAAAATGCTACTAGAACAATGAATAATGAATTTGCTGGGATCATAAAACATTTACGCACACACGGTTACGGGTAAACTCGAGTTGTTATTGAACGAATGAGACTAGAACGCTTTCTGCGAATTATTTCAAAAAGCAAACGAGATTTAAAGCTTTAGTTGCAAAGGGAAATGAAAACAAACAAAAAATTAAAATCTGAAGACAGAAACGCGGAGACCAGTTATTTCATTTAATAGGCATTTGAAGAATTTTCCCGATTGAGTCAAAACATATTTTTTCCCTAATCCTTCAATTTAATGACTGAATTTCTTCAATGAAATCAAAGCCTAATTACGAAACAAGGGAATATAACAATCACTTATGTTAACCTATTTTGTCATCCACCTCATAAAGTGAATCATGATAAAACAGCAAGATATTGTTGGTTTTGCATTGCATAGTACTTAATCTAATTCACCGATAACTTCATTGAGTGTTTTATAAATCAATAAATACAAATAAAAATTATTCATATTGCGAGAAAGCATCCTCATAAGCTTAATTTGTATGAAGTTTTTTTTTATTTTTACAATAATATAGAGGCAGTGAGAAGAAAAGAAAGAAAAGAATTTTCATGCACAAATGCACATGCAGCCGAATCTCAACTTACGCGAGGGATGCGTTTCAAAACTTCTAGGTTGATATTTCGCGTTGTGGAAAAGGGTATCTATACGAATTTTTATGAACATACCAATTATTTTAAGCTCTTAAAAACACCCCTCAAACTGTTTTAACCCATTGTTCTTAGAAAAAGCTGTGTTATTGAATAAAAATACGATTAGGATGCACAAAAGCAACGGGAGAGATTGGCGTAAAATGAAACAGTACGTACGTTATACGTAGCAATAATAAAATGCAGCACAACAATAGTACTGTTGTACAGTAGATACAGTAATTTTATTCTACGAAGCACATCGAAACTCTGTGCATTTCTTCATTTGTCAGAAATTTTTTTTGATTTCCCCTCCATTTTCAAACTTTAGATAAAACAGCACGCGTATGTGAAATTATGTTTCGTCAACTTCATATTTAGAACGAAAAAGATGCGGGACGGCGATTTGTACGTTAACAATCCGATGTTTCGACTAGGACAGTAAGGGGAATTTTTGCTTTTAATGATGCTAAAGGCAAATTCCGTTCACGAAACTAATATTTAGTGCCCAAGAAAGAAAGTGATATAAGCCCTGCGCTTCCGCTAAGAAAACTTTCGTGTTGCGGGTGAGGAATTCGCGTCAGCTGCAAAATTCGTTTCTCGAGTAAAACTCGCTATATAGCCATTTCGCGTTAGTCGAATTGCGTTGTATCCCGAGTCCACTGTTGTTGCAAATTGCACATTGAAGTAAAGTAAGCATTTTTAGTTACGTTTCATGTTTCGAATAGTTAGTTGTACCGTTTGTGATATTTTTCCTATTTCTTTATTTTTTCTTTTTTACTGATTGAGTGTTGATATAAGTCAATTATTAAGTGTTGTGAGTTTTTGAGGTTATTCGATAAAATTGAAAAATGCTTTTATTTCATTTTATCAGTTGCGTAAGAAAAGAGAAGGCGTCCAGGTTCGCCCCCCCCCCCCCAGCTTGAAGGTCAAAAGCAATTAATTCCTACGAAATATAAGTTTCTTTAAAATTAACTCATATAATGGAAATTAAAGTTTTTCTCTTTTGTTTAAAATATTCTTTTCATCTTCTAAATCAGTGTCATGTATATGTATGTCTATGTAAAATTTAAATGAAATTATGACTGGATTTAGCCCAGTTTCAAGTAGCCGAGTTACACTTGAATAAAATATTTACTGCCAGAAAAAGATTAAAAATTTGAAGGTTGAATTCCTTCCACTTTTAAACCCTTTCTTGCAGGAAATATTCCTGCAAATCGCAAAAAATGTTTGGATTGACGAATCGTTTCAGTGAAGGAAAGAAAAAATAAATAATTTATAGTAATATTCCATGTTTAAATGAGCCTATATATCAATCTAAACAATTTTTTGAATTTTTATTATTCAATCTTCAAACGATGTGTATGTTATTTATTTATTTATTTTTTTAAAAAGTAGCGAAGTAGCGACTACATTTCAAAAGTAGTTTGTAGTTGCTACATTTTGAAAAAAGTAGTTGTAGTTAACTACATTTGTGTTAAAGTAGTTGTAGTTCGCTACCAAAAAAAATGTAGTTTTTCCAACCACTGGCCACAACTGCTGTATATAGATTGTTACGATTACAAGTAATATTTCTCTACCTATGCGGTCAAATTTTCTTACTTCTTTTCCTCACTGTGACTGTATATTAAGTTTTTACTTTAAAGATGAAAATACTTGGAATTGTTTCTCTTTGCGTGCAGTCTGCTTCGCGTGCGTAGTGTTCTATCCTCGCATTATGCAAGCATTTACTGAAATAAGGATTTTCACCTATTTCAGCTGTATACAGTAGACCCTCGTTTTACGCGGGGGTTACGTTCTATAGAAATGCCGCGTAAATCGAGACCGCGTAAATTGAGACCTAATACTAGTGTTAAAATAGGGGTTATGTTCCGTGGATAACAAAATACTTCATTCTAGTGATGACTAATTGTATAAAAAGTTAAATGTGTACTTATATCGACTTTTATGCACAACATGTGCATAAAGAAAACATAAATTAATTTCGCGTCCTCTTTATAAAGAGGAGCTGGCCATGATAGTCTTTTGGCAGTCATTAAGAATTTTTCTCTGAAATTCTTTGCAGAGCATTAACGCCTCCATGAACGCTTGCGTCATTTCCATGATAGAATCTTCCTTCACTAACAAATCAAAAAGATCAGTTCTAGTGTCTAGGAATGGCGCAAAAGTTTCAATGTGAACGTTTTTCGTTGTGCGTCACCGACGTCGGTATTCTCGTTGGTTTTGGCCTCCTTTGTTACTCCTAAAAGCTCTTTTTCCAGTGAGTTCTGAACTGTGTCAGTTTAACATTACTTCTGGAAAGAGCTCTGCAACCATTCGCATAAAATGTCTCCAGTGGCCCAAGCTCGATTATTAGCACGCCAAAATGCAGCTGATTACACGTAATCTGCAATCTTTAGGAGTTTGGATTTTGAAAGAGGGGAAAATGTTATCTGTTTGCATTGCCGCATCCGCGTAAAACCGGAAATCATTCGCGTAAAATAAAATAAAGGTGTCAAATCTTAAACCGCGTATAATCGAAACTGCGTAAAATAAACCCGCAATTATTTTTTTAGCGCTCAAAATGATAGCTGGATTAACGAAAAGAAAAAAACTGCTAATGCGATACTAATATCAAACTTAGGTTCGTGCTATGAATTTTCGTGAAAACAACTAACTTTCACTAATAACGAGATGTAGATTAAGTCTGTGTTTGGTTTATAAGAACGAAACAAATTGCTTTCCAAAATGGTAAACAACATTCAAGTATATTCTCTTGGGTTTTTTTAGTCATAAAACTGTGATTTGGTTTCTGTGTGATAAATCATAACTTGCGGAAACTAACTCGTAAATCTTAGCATGTAAGCAGCATTAAACTCGCATCAAATCCTTCGTTAATGTTGAAAAGTAAAATTGAAATTAATATACTTTAAGGGGCTGAAAAAGTTTTTATTCCGTGCTTTCACTATTTTAAGTTGTTTGCATTCTGATATTTATTGAGTGGATATGCAAATATAACTTGGGATTAAATTTAAATTAAACCAACTCTTTTTTTATACTAAAATGAAACAAATATTAAATTAGGTAACTGATAATTTAATAGCAAGAATAAAAATATTTTCTGTATGAACGAAAATGTTTGTGAAAAATGTCTATGAAAGTAAACAGCAAATGCATCGTAAATTAATTACTTAGCATACAAAATTCAGCCTTAAATTAATTGAATTGCTGCATCAATTCTCATTTCAAATAATATTGCTTATTTGTGTCGTCGCCTCAGAGCAACAGTAAGATATCTTAGTGTTATTTCTGGGATTAGATATCATATTGTAGCTCTGAGGCGACGATATGTAAAAAGTACTGCAATGTTAATGTGATTATAACGATCTTATTAACAGGAAATGAAAATAGTAGCTTTATGTTCGAAACATAACAAATAAAAACAACATTATTCAAGTATCAAAGGATACAAATAATTGTAGACACGTCTTTCCGAGATTACAAATAATCCCTATTTTAACGCATAAGAAGTAAAACTCATGGGTGAACGAACACCCAAAACATTTGAAAAATGTATTTTAAAAACATTCTTTTTTTCCTCTTTCATTTTCAAAGCTTATAAATATAGGGTGGTGTTTAAGGGGCCATTCATTAATTACGTAAGGATGATTTTTGCAATTTTTGACCCCCTCCCCCCATGTAAGGGTAAGTAACATTTTTCATACCCCCCTCCCAAAGAAAAGAGCATAAAGCGTTATTTAATTACAGAAATTATTCAATTTGTTTCAATCACCTGTTCAAAACGCGTAATTGCACGTTCATCTCTTGCGCGAAAGGTTTCGCTGTTCGTAATTCAAATAAACTATAGAAGGCGCTGTTGTCTCTGGCTAATGGCAGCTGAAAGAGGTAAAACCAAGATCGACCAACTTACGTAGAATATGGCCTATCAAATGAGCTTCGCCCACGCAAAATCGAAATGTACAACCTCTTTGGCTAATTTCTTAATAACCACAAGGTGGCGTTTCTAACTCTAGAAATATCCCACTTTTTGTGGTAAATTTTTCATATGCAAAATTAAAATTCGAATTTTTTCTGCCATTATTGTATGTTGATCCCCCCCCCCAAAAGAAAAGTTATTTGAATTTTGTCATTTTGAATTCAAATTATGTTTTTCGCAATCACGAGTGTGTGTTTGTATGTAGGCGTGTGTGTTTGTGTGTGGAGGGTATGGGTTTGTGTGTAGGGGGTATGTGTATGTGTGTGTAGGCATGTGTGTTTGTGTCTGTGTGCAGTCATGAGTGTGTGGGTAGTTGTGTGTATGAGTGTTTGTGTGCGTGGGGGCGGGGTATGTGTATGTGTGTAGGCATATGTGTTTGTGTCTGTGTGCAGGCATGAATGTGTGGGTAGTTGTGTGTATGTGTGTGTGTGTGTGGGTGTGTGTAGTTGTGCATGTATGAGTGTAAGTGTAGGATATTGACGCAACCTGGAGACTGTTTTCGCTATAGGAGCAGCATCGTGAGGAGCCGGTCGAGGGTGGTGCTGCAAAGGGTGCTGGCGGGAAAATAAAATGATAGCACGCCAAAAACAGTCAAATGAAAGCAATAAACAATCGTGATTGCTCAAAAAACTAGACAGGTCAAGCTGAGTCGGTCATTTTCCCTCTGACTAGGCAGTCTTGGCTATGACCTCCTCAAAAAAGTAGAAACTGAATCGCTCTTTGAGGTATTTCTTTTTCAATTTTAACATTTCCATAATATCCTACTATACCATCTTCACCAATGTCCGATTTCCGAAACAACTTAGTGGCCCATATTTGTTGAAACATCTCCTTAGCAACTCTCGGAATGTAATCCCTTCCAATGATGGACGATCCAGATAATGCGAAAATGGATCACAATAAGACTCAAATATGACAAAAAAGTATTGCCTGTCTCATTCGCACTTCAACATGAGACTCAAATTATTCTTTGTGTTACTACCTTAAACCACACTTAATTTTTAAAATACAGCCCAAGATCATTTTAGTGAATACCTGTTGAAGGCCACAAGTCTTAAGTTACCTATCCATTTGTATATGGGTACGCTATTAATTTCTTCTGCCCCTTCAATGGAAGATTATTCCAAGCAGCTTTACACTTGCTTTTCCAAAAGAACCTGTTTTGTAATATCTCATCTCGGTCATTGAGTACTTTTACGAACATATCATTAAAAAATGGCATTTTTTGAAGTAATTTTAAACGCAGGAATGGAGAAATGTGTTCAAGCTTGGGAATCGGCATCCAAGTTATCCATTAAAATTCTAATATAGGTACTACTTGTTGTGATTTATCCCCAATTTGCATTGTTTTGTCTACCTTATGTTGATCTGTTGAAAAGACATATTGCATTGTGTTGTTAAACTATCAACATCGTTTGCCTTTTCAAAGTGATTTATGAAAGAAATTCTGTTTTTTTTTTTTTTTTTTTTTTTTTTTTTTTTTTTTCTCTGCGAAGTAATTTGTTAAACTGAATACGTTTGCATTTGTTGCATTAAATGTGTGTAATGGTTTTATTTCTATTTTTTTCAAACTTGAAATTTATTTGTACTCTTTTTCTCTTGCTCTGGTAAATTCTTCTTCTACATGTTCCATTCGTTGTGCACAATTAGATTGCCAAGTAGCGAAATCCACATTCTGCGAAAATTATTATTTTTTTAGAATGTGTTTATATTGCACTGTTGATTTTCCATGACCCATTAGACCTGAAGATGATCTTATTCTAGCGTGAAATTTCCTCCAAATTGAAAATACATAAAGATAATGCAGTTGGATAACATTTTCGTGATATCGCATTTCTATCAAAAAGGTGTGGGGGAGGATCGATTAAAAAGGGAAAAAAACATTAAAATCAGGTTAGGGAAAGTGACGCCATGGGTCTAAGTGGGGGTAAATTGAAAAGCGCCATTTTCTTGCTTTTATATTAAGATATTTCATTTATTCGTTTTGGAGACTTACACTGATATTATGGAAAATATTTTTATTTCAGTTTTAGGAACTAGTATTTATTTTAATGTTTTCAAATTACCTTGCTTATGCGCATTGCACAAATTAATAATTAATTTTTGATATGGCTTTCGCACCAACAACGATAAGTTCCTAATTCCAACTTATAATTTAGCGCAACCAGAAATCATGGTGTTCTAGACTAGTTGCGTAGGTGTAATTTTTAATGATGGAACAGATGGATAGCCAATGAGCAAGTCACCAACAACCATTCGAATATTCTTTTTGGCAACAAGTGGGAAATTGATTTAAAACCTTAGCGATGACCACGGCGACTAAAAACTTTAGCGTCGACAACGGCAACTAAAAACTTTAGCGATGACAACGGCGACTAGAAACCTTAACGATGACAACGGCGACTAGAAACCTTAACGATGACAACGGCGACTAAAGCCGCTTTGTGCGACTAAAGCAGCTGCCGGTGGGCAACCAGGATAAAAGGTGTGTGTGAAAATATTTTGGAGGAGAATGCATGGATAATCTAGAAAAGTATGAAAGTTGATTTGTTGTATACTTTAACTTTTTAATTCTTCAATACACATTAGCTACATTGTGAAATTTTAAATTTAAGGTTAGACATAGCTTTTAGGTACATAAACATACAATTCTTATCCTAATAATTTTTATTTTAATTTTGCGCACTTTAAGTACGTTAAACCATTTAAAACTGTTGAATGGATGAATTACCAACGTTTTAATGCACAAAAACTGCAAATTACTGCAGACAGGTGTTTCGGGGTTACAAGGAACCCGTTTTTCAATGCAAAGAAGTGTGAATTCCTTTAAATGTTAAACGGTCCGTCATTCCTTCTATTGCTAATTGTGCTAGATCTTATGCTTTATACATGTGGCATTCCTTTCAGGCCGATTGTTTTCAATATTGGTACGGCTTCTTATAAACTTGCAAAATATTTAATCTCTGTGTTTTCTAAAGCAATGTTTCTTTGTTAGCTTTTCTCGGATGACTTATCATCCAAAAGCTGATACTGCTTTTCATTGAAAAAGGGGTTCCTTGTTTCCCCGAAACACTTGTCTGCAGTCATTTGCAACTTTATGCATTAAAACGTTGGTAATTCATTTAATTTCCAAGCCCAAAGGAATTTATTCGTCATTTAAAATTGCAACAGAGTGTCCGTGTATTGCAACTAAGAAGCGTTTAAAATAGGGTCGGTTGTACGTTAACTTAAATTGCCTACCTCTAAATGCATTGTATTTGCATTCCAAAAATTTAAATTTCAGATTAGAAAAGGAAGCAGTCGCAAACGTAGAATTCTGTTAAACACTTTCCAGACATTCCGTAGCATTTCATTAAAAAAAAAAAAATTCCCCTTTCTCGCCATTTTTGTTCTCAAGGGCTCGATTACAATAGCGAGGCGTGTGTTAGGAGTTGAGCATCCAGCATCGCGGTCAAACCATCGAGGCTGGCGATCACGTAAAAGCGGCTCGCGGTATAATGCAGTTTATACGGAGGAAAAAGGGGTCTGGGGGATAGTCGAGAACTATATCGAAACAGCTGAAAACTGCAGAGTCGGCATCCGGCAAATGAATCTTTGAAGCTCATCTCTTGAATTCTTAAACGTCGCGCGGAAGCCACTCGGGGATTCCGGTCGAGCCTGCGATCACGTTCCTTCGCCCCCGTGTTCGTCTCGAGTTGGGGCTGCATTTTTAATGGGGCTACTGCGGGGTTCGGGATTAAGTGCTTTTGTCCTCGGATTAGTGCTGTTATGTGTGAGATTTTTCTCCTGGAAATGGTGACCTATAGCCGGAATTTCTTGCGCTCCCTTAATGCAATCTGAGCAGGATAGTGAAATTATTGCAAATGGACTTTATCTTTTATTAAGATATCTATGGGGGTAGATTAATTTCTTCTGATTCATAGTGTGAGAAGTAATAACTATGTTGCCGTGCTAAGCACAGAGATCGTATCTACACTTCTTTTTAAATCAAAATTGAGTTTTTTTTTTTTTTTTTTGTATGGGAGGTGTTTATTGTAACAGCCTCTTAACTTCCAGTTTTTCACAATACTAGCGAGTTTTTTTCTTTCTTTCTTTTTTTTTTTTTTAAATCTAATTACATTGCTTGAAAGAGAATGAAAACACTGAACCTTAAAAATGAATTATCAAATTAGTCAAATGGCCAATTAAGATTCAGTTCATAATTTTTGATGTATAAAGGTTCCATTAAAAATATTTTAATAAATTACTGATGATAAATAGGGATTTCTACATAAAAACAGCATACACAAGGATATTTAGTTTAGGTTTTTATGTTCTTCAACTGAGTTGTATTTGAAATATGTGGATGTATAATGTAAAATATTTTTTTTTAAATCTTTAACAATTGATAACAGATAAGGTTTGAATTGATAAGGTTTCTAAACTTTTGTAACAAAAAAATAATAGTTGCAAAGGGACTTACTTACCCATTCGTCAGTAGTCTTTCGTCGTATTAAGCTCCGGAAAAGTCATTCTTATGACAGAATAAAATTCTGCCTATAAAAGTAACCCATCTAGTAGAGAAATTTCAATCCAAAAGTGAACTTCAATAGTTAAGCGACACAACGAGTTCTAATGGCTCCCATTCGGCACTGTTGTTCGGGTGAAAGTTTTAGTTTGCATTTGTTCCGCTCATGCGTCAAGAAGTTGCGCTTCGTACTTCGATAATAAGGAAAACGTTTTGTATAGCAACAGTTTTAATCCGATAACTAAATATTAGCACTATATATTAAGACTGAAACTCACTATAACTGAATTCATTCGATGAACAAAAATTCTCCCCTTATCATTGGTGAGGAACAGCAGTTTTACTTTTCGCCGTCTTATATTGCGCATGCGTTAACTTTTTTGAAAAAATGAGAAAGCTTTCTGAGTACATATATCAGATACCTGCTGTTGACGAGAAAGATTCTGTATTTTCTGGAAACCTTTCCGTTACATCAAAAAGGTTTCTGAATTTTTTTACAGTGTAATGTGAACCAGAAAAAATTCATCCTCCATCAATGATTTCTTTATAGATTTTTTCTTCATCAATAAAAGCCACCACACATCGGATACTTAAAATATCAACAATCGACGTCCGAGGTGCACGACGTCAGAAAAAAAAATGTCTCTATATGCAGGGTTCGCCAAATTTCAGGCGTTAGGTAGCCCAGGCGACTAAAACAATTTTTTGGAGACTAGTTCTTTTAGTACAAGAATATTTCAGAAGTTACAATGAATTTTCTTTGAAGACTGAAAAAAATTGTCTGGCATCTAGAAATTTTTCCTGGCTCCTAAGATTTTACAATTTTTTTCAATTTTGGCTTTTATACAAATTTTATCTTTCTAGGACTTAAAAATTTTCCGGGGTGTTCGCCAAACATACACACGCAAACAAACAATTTATGTAATTACTTGTATAGACTAAAAAAAATTAATGCAAACAAGCTGCCTAACCAGTTGTTGAAATAATCCTTTATAGAAATTACAGTAACATTTCATCCAAAAATTAAAAGATCCACATTTGCATGGTCAGCGACGGAAGAAGCATTTTTGCTCAAATAATTCGTTAAAGAGGTATTAGAGAAAACAGTTTTTGAACGAAATTTGCCTCTGAAAATAATAGAAGACCCATTCTCTTCAAGTCCGTGACACTCTTAAGGATGACGTCTTTATTTTTACCTCTTCTCCTTTAACTTAATAAATAACTCCTCCAGCGAGTGGAAAAGTCTAAAGACTGCAGCCTACTTAACTTATTAATCCTCTTTATCTATTGCAGCGTGATTAATTTGCAGTTACTTCAGATGTTTCGCGCCGCGTCAAAACTTTCTGGAGTTTTGTGCCGACAAAAGTTTTGGGATTTAAGGTGTGGGGAGGAAGAATTTCAGCATCGTTGGATTTTCAGAGGCCAGACTGTAAGATGTTTCCTTTCATTAATTTGGAAAGCGAGCTGTTTTAATACCGGAGGGCTCTCTGGAAAAGAACAAAAGGAAGGGGGATTCAGTGGGCTGGACGCAGTTGGAAGCTTTGGAGGTAGTGAGCGGGATTTTTAGGGATTTTAAAGGACGGTAAAACACGTATATTTAGACGAAAATATGAGCAAACTGTGTTGTATTCATATACATACATAATATAGGCAGAAAAATAGTTTTGTAAATAATAAGTAATATTTACTAGTAATAAAGCTCAAAGTCTCTCTGTCTGGATGTCTGTAGGATGTCTGTGACGCGCATAGCGCCCAGACCGTTCGGCCGATTTTCATGAAATTTGGCACAAAGTTAGTTTGAAGCATAAGGGTGTGCACCTTGAAGCGATTTTTCCAAAATTCGATTTTGTTCTTTTTCTATTTTAATTTTAAGAAAATTTCATCGAGCAAATTTTCACGACGTGGAAGAGTAAATTACGAAATTATCATAACGTGGAACCGTAGCGTTGGCGAGCAAACGAACATAGCAAATTGGAATTTAGAAATTCGTCATCCATTATTTGTAAATATACAGGCGAACCAAATGACCTTTTCATTTTCAACTACGGGCAAAGCCGTGCGGGTACCACTAGTACTAAATAAATTATCCTTTTCACTCCAGATGATATTTTATTTAAGGTTTTTACACAAGTTTTATTTTTAAAAACTCTGAAAAGGGTGAACAGGAATATATTTGGGTAATTAAAACAAACTTTTAATTTTAACTTCAAGTCTCCTAATTGCTTGTTGGACAGTGGAATGATTTAAACTTTATATTTTTGTTGTCATTTGTATTCAAAGGGTATCTGGGGTAACTTCGGATGCTTTTCGAGTATTTTTTGACTCGAGAAAGATCTAGAATTCACAGTCGAACCGTGATTCATCAAATAGCTGAAACTTTACAAGGATCACGAATAACAAACTCATCCACGTAGGACGTTAATTAACTGAGATATTAATTAAAAACTCATTTTTACATCCAGCTGAACACACATATATATACTAAGAAGTTGTCCGATCTTTTCGAATTTGGTACTGTTGGAAGGCCAATAATAATTTTTTAAAAAAAATCCTTAGAAAAATTCCTCACCGTTTCAAATCCGGATTTGCCTGAAATGTCTATTTAAAAAAAAGAAAAAGCGTTTTTTGAGCAAAAACAATATATCTTTCTAAAGATCGTCTTCTGCACGAAATTAATTAGGATTGATGAAAAGCTGAACAATTTTATTTGTTGCCATTTCTCGCTTGGGTTGATAAAATTTCTTGCAACCGTTTGTTAAATGCTTTCGGGCTTTGTCGGTAAGTAGGGCATTTAAAATATATTTCCCCTTAGATTACGTTTTCGCTTATTAATAGTTGTTTTTTTCTTTTGCTTATTAGCTTTTTTTTTTTTTTTTTGCAGCCGACACACGATTGATGTTTTTATTTTCAATTTTAATAGATGTGTTGTCTTTAATATGATCGGAACTTTTAGAGGTTTTGTTAACCTCATGTAAAAGGATGGATTATTATTTCGAAACTATTTCAGGCGAGGATTTGTCGAGGGCAGCCGAGAGCCGACGTTTATTTGAAATCTCGCCCTTATTCTGTCTGGAATTTTTAGACATGGATGTCCTTTATTCTATTAGGGATTTTGAGATTTTTTTTTTTTCTAATGCAGAAGTTTCTGTGCTAGTTATGCATATGAGTCATTTAATCTGGTGAACTACCCGAACATCTCCGACTTATATGAAATTTATAGAGGTGTACACGTATTTGAAACATACGCAAATTTTCAGCATCCAATATCCTAATTCGGAGGATCTAGGATAGCTCAAATAAAGGGCTTCAAAATTTCGTAGCAGCTTAGTGAAACGAATCATCATGTTTTGTCTAAGCGTGCAGAAAATTGAGCACTAATTTAAGAATCTACGTAAACGATAGATTATAAGTCAAACAGAAAGTATAAATATCGTCTGCAATAATAGAACATTGAAAACGGAGAAAATGTGGATGGAACTTAATCAAAGTGAAAAGTAAAAGTCTTCAATCAAAGAACCTTCAGAACAAAAATGGAGAAAATGAGGATAGAACTTACTGAAACTGAAAAAATGTAATTATTTTCCGCAGATAGAGCTTGGAAAACAAAGAAACGGCGAAAGAACTTCGTCAAACAGAAAAATTTAAATTATTACCGGCAGATAGAATTTGGTTAAAAAAATAAAAAATAAAAAAAACGGGGCGGATAGAATTTCGTCAAACAGAAAAATCAAAATTATTATCAGCAGATTTAACATTGAAAACAGAGAGAACGCGGATTGAACTTGACCAAATTCAAAAGTTAAAATTATTATCTGCAAATAAGAACCAACGCACTTAAGGAACTCGTATTTTCACCAGTTGAATGCAGAATTGCTGATATGTTTGTTCACTTGTAGACTTAATATGATAGAATAAATTTATAACCTCATTTCCAGTGAATATTTCAGTTCGAACTTTGTCAAACCAACGCCTCCTATTGCTTTTAGCATAAAGCAAAATGATCCCAGTAAGAACAATTTCGGTACTCTCGCGACGCCATCTATCAAAGGTAGAAAGTATTAGAAATTAATAGCGGAGAACACAATTGGTTAACTTCTAAATTTAAATTTTGAAATTGACCAATGAACAAGTTGATTTGAATTGTTGGGATCCATCGTCATAGCAACGCCACCCATGTATTGGCGCCAGGTAGCGTTGTTTGAGTACTGGCGAAGAATCACTTTTAGAAGCAAATGTGATAGGCATTTAGTATTTAGAGGCGTTTGTCGAACCAAGTGAGCGAAATGGCGCTTTTAAAGAAACTTTCATCACTGAATTTGCAAGACTTTCTTCCCATAACATCTTGGATCGAATACCATTCATAACATTTCCAGATGCCGCGAGAATAATTCGCTGTTAACCCTTTGTCTTTCTTCAGCTGTGTTACTCACAAGAACTTTATATATTTTTTTGCCATTGCTGTTTGAAGTGGCAGCGGCTCCTCACGTAACTCATTATCGATGACAATGGACTTGTTCAAAATCTCCGGAGAGAAAGGGGGACTGCAACTTTTCAAAAGAGATGCAGAATCATCGGGATGGAACGAAGGCGAAAATTTTCTTGAGTTTTTTTTTTTTCTTCTTCTTCTGCTCTTGCTTGCTTCCTTTTCTGATATTTTGAAAGGCCCGATCTGCAGCTAATTAGCATAATATTAAAGTTCCAGGAAATAAACGATGAGGTGTAACCGTTTGGGAACTTTTTAGCGTTGCAACAATGCCGCACCGTGCAGACGTTTGGAAATTATATTTGAAAATTTCTTTTCCCTCTCTCTCTTCCCTTTGATTTATTCACCCCTGTAATTCCTTTGTGCCCGGGATTCTTTGTTTGGACTCTCGTGGAACATGAGTTTGTTCCGAGCCAATTTTTATAGTTTGTTGACTTCGTTATTTTTTTCCATTTTAGTCAGCAGGAACTTTAACAAGTGAAATAGTTTGCAAGTTGAAAAGATCTTGAAGCAATAGACGCCATGCTATAATCATTCGTAAAAAGAAAAGCTATTCAGATTGCTCTTGAGGGTTAAAGGTTAATAATCGTGCTACTTATAACTATTACAACGATAACAGATGAGTAATTTACAGAATTTTTAAAAGCCTGCTTCTGTGTAAATAATAGGTTCAGTCAGTTGTTGTCAATCATGGTTCAGCTAACTATCGATGTTAAGAAAAGCATCGACCATAAAACATCGATGGTAAAAACATCGATGTGCGTATAAGAAAATCGATGTCGCACTAATTGGTATGGAAAGTAAAGCTTGATTACGGAGAGATGGCGGGTGAATTGGAATCGAAAACGAAACGCTTCATTTTTCAATAGGTAGAATCGGAGAGAACGTGTAAGCAGTTAAGTCCCGCTTTCTCCCAGACTCGACCGATTACAAAATGAAGTAATTCTTTTCCGCTTCGAGTTCACGGGCCATCTCTCCGTGGTCAAACTTATGTGTTGTTCTGCTGTGAATGGTTTCCTGCCTTATAAACGGGTTCTTATGGCATGTGTGCACAACACAGATTTCGAGTTATCGGTGTTTCCTTTTTTTTTTTTTTTTTTTTTTTTTTTTTTTTTTTTTTTTTTTTTTTTTTTTTTTTTGCACCTTCCACTATGACTCCACTGACTTATTGACCCTCTTACAAGAAGATTAATAACAAAAGTTTACCGATTTCCAAAAAAAGAAAAAAGCTCGATCGTCACTGTTATAGGCGATCATCAGGACTCGTCTAGGACGAATCGACTTTTTTGACGGCATAACCGAGTTATCACTATAAACGATATGACCATAACCAATTTCAACTTTAATTCCTGTAGCCTTGAATAAAATGAATAGTCCACGAAAATAAAACACCTTCTTTAGTGCACAAACCAGGACTTTTCACTCCTGGGTCTCCCACAAATACCACTGTTTGTGATTTAACCAGTTGGATAGGACCCTGAAGATAGCTCTGATTTTTTGATCCAGGCCAGGAACCGAGCAATCCCTGGTCGAGCAAACCAAGAGGTATCGTTTCACTTGGAGCATTTTGTGACCACGAGCAAATTTAACGTCCCCCAATCACTATTAATAAAGACGGTGGATCTTCGACGGACTAGGATCGAACCCGGGACATTCCGGTTACAAGTTTGATGCCTTATCGATCAGGCCACCACGGCCCTAAACCAGGACTGTGGAGTCGGAGGGAAAATGACAGACTCCCAAGCTGGGAAATTTAGAATATTCGACTCCGACTCCTTTGTCTCAAAACCACTCCGACTCTGTAAGCACTGGCAACGTTGCGGAATGGGGTTGTTTCCTTCAGTCAAAAGTATTACTTTAAGTCACTGAAATTGATAGAATAAGCAAAAATAATAACATGGTCCCAGAAAATACTTTCCATTTTCCCCAACAGTTATTTTTTAATTAATTTTTTAAAATGTCGATTCTTCAAACAAGGTGTGGTCTTGATGACGTCTCAGATGATGCATTTCGGAGTTTTCACGTTATGATAATCAAGAAGCGAATTAAACATTGCGCTCTACGCTAGCTATCAAGCATATCGTTGCCAATACACGTGAGTAAAGATGCGAATTAAATATTTTGCTGTGTGAAAATGGCCACACTGAATGGCATTTCATCATTTGTGATGTCATCGGCAGAAATATAAACAATAAAAGTGCACCGATTTCAGTATTTGTTTTAAAAAATATTAAACTTAAGCAAATTATTTAAAAAATGGTCAGATTCTACGCTTTTAAACATGCTCTTTCAGAAAAAAAAAAAAAAAAAAAACTTTTTAATTTTTGGAAACTACCCCATTGAAAGGAAAATATCCGACTCCGGTTCTTGAAATTTTAAACTGTTGACTCTTGACTCCGACTCCTTTACCCCAAAACCAGCCCGACTCCGCAAACGCACGGTACAGAATTGTTCCCACGTGTTGTTCTGAGAAATTCATAGTTTGGTTGTAACTCTTCCATCTTTTTTGTTTTTCCGATTTTCATTCATGAAATACTCGTTAGTCATTTCCAAAAAGAAAGTGACCTCTTTTCGGCATTGAAATTTCTCTTTCCTCTCGGCCAGTATGACCCTGATGAGTTAACTTTCTCTTTTCGCCAGAAAGTGGATTAATGTTTCCTCTAAAATAGAGCATCCATCTTCTCGTTTCCTCTTGTTTTCTCCCGCTTTGTTTTAAAAATCGTGCGCTAAACGGGGTCAGAGTTTTTACAAGTGTTATAAATGAGGGTTTAGTGTTAAAATATGTTTAGTTTCTTCTCTTTTTTTTCCTTCCCAATGTGTTGTTGCGGTACGGCTGCTTCGATATTTTCTCTCCAGTTTGATGCTACTTTTTATAGATGTTTTTATTATGCTAAAAAGTGAAATACAGATTTTAATTAATAAAAATATGCATTATGACCATTTGAAAAGCTGAATGAAATCTAATTAAACGATGTGGGTTCTAAAATGTTTTCGTCAACACCATTCGCAATGGGGTCGTTTCCAAAATTTTAAAAGTATTTTTTTCTGAAAGAGCAAGCTTAAAAAGTATAGGATCTGACCATGTTTTAAAGAATTTGACTAAGTTTAATAGTTTTAAAAAATGACTTAAATCGGCGAGCTTTCATTATTTACGCTTCTGTCCGATGACATCACAAATGATAAAATGCCATTCAGTGTTGCCATTCATAGAACAAAATATTTAATTCGCATCTTTACTCACGTGTATTGGCAACGATATGGTTGATAGCAAGCGTCGAGTGCAATTTTCAATTCGCTTCTTGATTATCATAACGTGGTAAGGTGGTATAATGTTAAATATTAAGATAAAGTTCAATAGTAGAAAATGCTCCTACCTGTCAGAAGGGAAGGGTCAAGAACTCCAAACTGCATAATTGAGGATCACAACACTTGATTACACAGACGACACAGAACAATTACATACACGGAGAAGAATCTGAACGCATCTGCTCGCTCGTCAGAGTTGCAATCGTATCGTTTTCCGCGCGGTTCAGCCACAGTTACAGTTAGTCTCATTTGAAGTGTCATCGCCTTATTTGAAAAATCGGACATTTTAAAAAATTATTAATAATAATTTTAAAAAAACTGTTGGGAAAATGAAAGTATTTTTTGGGTTCATGTTATTATTATTTTTTTTCCTTATTCTATCAATTTCAGTGACAAAAAGTACTACTTTTTTTTGACTGAAGGAAACAACCCCATTGGATTGTTTCCGAAATTTTGAAAGTGTTTTTTTTTTTTTTTTTTCTGAAAGAGCATGCTTAAAAACATAGGATTTAACCATTTTTTTAAATAATTTGACAAAGTTTAATATTTTTTTGACAGTAATTTTAAGACAGAAATTCGGGACTTTTGCAAAGAACGGTAACAGATTTAACAACAAAGATGTACATTTAATAAAATGATGAATTTTCAATTTTAAACTAAATTTATCTTCTGGAAATTTTGTGTTTTTCAAAGGCAACTGGTAATATTTAAATTTGCATTGTAAAAAAAAAAAAAAAACAATGGATTTTTAAAACTTACTACAAGTTATTTTCTTATTTTAGCTTTTTAACTGTAAAACATTAATTTTACAATTTCATTTAAAAATATTCTATTGTATTTTATTTAATAAATTTTAAAAATTTGAGATCCTGACATGCTTTTGTACAAAGTTTTCTCTAATCGAGATCCCGAAGCACCTGCGGCCCCAGTTAGCTCGGATAAACGAGATTCTACTGTACTACATGCCGTTTCCATTAAAAACCATGGTTTTTCATAGAAACTACCATATGATTTCTTTCATTTTGCATTTTTTACAAGCTGAAAAAGAAATCTATTATTTCGCAAATAGGTTCTTGGATCAAAATGACTCTTTTAGGTGCGCCTACACATTAAAAGAAAAAAAAAAAACACACGCACACACAATTTCCTCAAAGAAGAATTAGTAGACAAATCGCGATAATACGGTCCCTTGAATTCGAAACCAGTAAGTTAAATGTATTCCGTAACTCTGGGCCTCTGACTCCAGTAATACTTCTTTAGCAAGCAAAAATGCTTTTATTCAAAGTATGCTGAATGTGTTTTGTGTTCTTCTTAATTAACTACGTAAAAAATGCAAAAGAAATGTCAATTAAAAAGTAATAAATGAAATAATAAAATAAATTCATCCTTTTGGGGGGGGGGGAGGCACGTGCCATCCCCCCCCCCTAAAATCCGCTACTGAGTCTGAAGCAACATTCGTGAAATGTTTTATTTACAGTCAAAGTGAGAATTATATCTTGACTAATAATAAAGCTGAAAGTCTGTGTCTCTGGATGTCTGTTACGCGCATAGCGCCTAGACCATTCGACTGATTTTCATGAAATCTGGCACAGAATTAGTTCGTGGCACAGGGGTGAGCACCTCGAAGCAATTTTTCGAAAATTCGATTTTATTCTTCTTCTACTCCAATTTTAAGAACATTTTACCGTTGGCGAAAAATTCATCATCCATTATTTTTAAATATACAGGTGAACCAAATGACCTTTTAATTTTCTACTACTGGCAAAGCCGTGCGGGTACCGCGCTAGTTTCAAATAAAGTTTTTTAATGTCAAAACGTAATTTACAAAATTAACAAATGATAAAATCTGAAATGAAGTTTAAAAACAAAATTTTTTGAAAGCAGAAACAAAACTTTAAAAGTTTTAAAAATTCATTATTTTAATAGATTATTTAAGTCTTGTAAAAAGAAAGTTAGGAAAATAAAGAATAAGAGTTTCGTTTAACCTTTGATTGATCTCCATGGAACGCTTGGGTTCCGTGGAGCACAATTTAAGAAACGTTGCATAATAAATGACACAACAGATATGTACATAATTCATGGGCGCCCATATGCAAAGTTGCAAGGGGGGGGGGGGGCTCAAATATTTTCCCCGTGGTTTAGCTGGATATTTTCCCCATGGAAACTGATTTTAGAACAGATTAGAGTCATTAAAATTTGACATTTTTAATAAATTTTTCATTAATGGCTAGAGAAGAAATGTTTTTATATTTTGCAAAGAAAAAAGTACTGAAACAAAGGAATTTCTTATTTCAAAGGGGGGGGGGGCTCGAGCCCCTCCTTGCCCCCCTATATGGGCGCCCTTGATATAATTATGTGTTACTTTTCTTTTTAAATGCTGCTCATCTAAAAGGCTGAAAAAGAGAAAATTTCTGAACCAATGAATGCCGAATCTGAAAATAAATCAGCTGAAACAAAACAAAACAAATTAGACTTTCGTCTTCAGCATCTTTCTGACTAAAGCTGAGCCAGAGTAATGCGTTGTGATCGATCATAGCTTTAGTGCTTTCTCTTCGCGCAGAATTCCGTTTCTTCATCGGCCGTTTTACGTAGTGATTATTGGGACAGGATTGATAATCCTTCAATTCAATGTCTAATGAGATGCGGTGGCCTTCACTTTATTACGAAACTTATATACATACTTAGGCGTAAAATTTGAATCACTAAGTATGCACATTGTTGTTTTAACTTCAGTCTTTATAGCTTTTAATAATGAAGTGGGCATATGATTTTACTAAATGGGTAGCAGAAAACATTATAAAATATTCAAATGGAAAACGTATTAAAGTGTTACTCGGTGTAAAAAAGTGAATGCCCGGGGAAGAAAAAAAAAAAAGCTATTGATTTGCTTATTTCAGCTTTCAAAAGTAAAAGACGATTCTAATTGAACTTACTCATTTTTTTTTTATTTTCACCGCTTGCAATCTACTATTATTTCTGGTGACTTCAACGATAAATGTGGTTTGAGTAATACATATACAAATCGGTTTATCTTTGTGTGCCTTAAAAAATATTTAATGGCATGATAATAGCTTAAAATATCCTCATATATATAATAGCGAATGATCGAGTAACGCTCCTGACGTCATCAACAATGACACTCACTCCACGTCATGATAATTTGAGAATATTTTTTGGTAATGGTTGACATGCAGCGAAATGATTTATTGTGACGGAGCTGAACTGGATTCTGTCACTTAACTCTTTTACTGGTAAGACTGCCATTTTTAGGAGACTAAAGAAACGAAAAAGTGGTCAACAATGAACGCTACCTACTGGAGCTTAGGGTTAATTCACCTGAGTTAGAGTTAAAATTTCAGCATTCAAAATATCACCTAACAGGCAATGGCTTCGTTCGAATGTTGAAGCAATTTTCACCCGTCATACCTTGACGGGCGATTTTCCAGTGTTTTATAAAATTTTAAAATATCGCACATGTTTATAAATGTAACACAATTAAAATTTAAAATCCTAGAAGTCTTAAGCAGTAAGTTACCGCATAATAATATTACTGCTTAATGCCCAAGCCATGCCTTCAATTGACTTGTTTGAACCGTACCACCACTGCTGCGGTCTCTCGCTGGTGTGCTAAACTATTTTAGCTACCAGTTTGTTAGCACTCTCAGCTTCAATGAGCTGACATCAGCCTCCAGCTCCGTTATCGATTATTCCAGACTGATGAGCTCATAAGAAGGACGAAACTGCAGTTTCTGGATGTCACAACCGGCGTGCTGGTACATTGCATGTAGCTTAAAATATGTTGTTTTATGCTACATGCGTACATACTATATCGTGCATGCTTATGAATATAACATAGTTAATTTCTAAAATCCTGGATGTAGGGTAACGGCATTAGTAACAGACAAGGGTCCATTAACAGACATTCGTAAGTTTGGATTTAAATAAGAATTTTAGGCGGGTAAAACTGATGTTGTTGCGACCCATGAATACGATGCAACCACCTAGTCTTATCAAAGTAAATGTTATGATCCGGTTGGTATTGACAAGGCAGTGGTGGAAGGTTTATGAACAGTCACCACGAGGTCTGCCGGTATTTCATGTTCGTTTGAATTTAAAGGTTTTAGATCTAAAAATAAAGAACTTTTGCCCATTTTGAAGACAAAAGGAGGGGAATTCTGTCCATGACTCATCCTTTCCTCATCCTATCTACTACTGAGTATCATCAGAATTGTCGGTATCTGTTATTGGGGGTTGGACCTTTTTTCGAAATTGAGAAAATAAAAATGTAATTAACTTACCTCAGAGGATCCAGAAACAGCCAAACGTTCGATGAGATGTGATTGCATGAGGGAAAAATAATTAAAAAGTCTAAACACATTAAAGAACTCAGGAACTTCGATTAACCTGAGAGCAATGTCTTAAGCATGTCTGTTACTGGTGCCGTTAACCTATGTATTTTTAAAAATTCACTTTTTTAAATATATGTATTTTCTCCGATTCCTTCAACGAATTAAAGTGTTGCTTTGCTCTCTTGCAGGTTTTGTTGCCATGCCCGTAGTGTCCGTCAACATCCGTCTGTCCGGTGATGATGGCCGGCGACGAGGACGCGTCTCTCGAGGCTGGCGAGTGGTCCGATGAGGACTGGGGCACTTTCCTGGTGCCGCCTCCGCCCCCGCCACCCTCCCTGGGCCCCTCCGCCTGCGCCGACCTCTACTGCCGCCTGGAGGGGGGCCCCATGGGGGCCCACTTCGACCGGGCCCATTTCCCCGCCCTGCCCATCATCGCCGTCTGTTCGTCTGTCGTCCTCGTTGCTGTCCTCGTGGCTTCGTTCCTGTTCTGGCGGTGAGTCTCAAAAGTTCCTCTCGATACTTTTTCAAGAATCTTGATCTAGTGGTTGAATATATTGTGATGTCGACTGCGGAGTCGAGGGGGGGGGGGGGCTGACTGACTCCGACTCCTGGAATTTTAGAGTATCGGACCCTTTTATCCCAAAACTGACTCTGACTTCGCATCCCTGCCATCGTTGCGAACTCGGAGGTGGACAAAAAGGTAAAGCTGCGTGTTGCATATGGCACCATTTCGTATGAAACATTTTGGCATCAACGGCACCACCTTTTAGGTGCCATTTGGCTCATAATGGCACCCTTATGTGTCATTTGGTTCTTTGTGGCACCCTTTACCACCTTTAAGGATGCGATTTGGATCACTCTGGCATTCTTAAGGATACCACATGGAGTCAAATAGCACCATTAAGAAGTGCCGCTGGTGCCAAAATGTTTCACCCGAAATTGTGCTATATGCAACACGCAGTTTTAACAGTGTACCGACTCCAACCAAGAATTTTACAGCCTCCTAATCCGCAGCTTGAAATATGCATTAGAATATTGATTAATCTAAGGGGTTCTCAAACTGGGTGCCGAAGAAAGAGGTGTGGAGGTGTCGCAAAGTGTTCATGGTAACAGTAATATGTATATAATAGAGACAGACTGGGATGCCGCGAGAAAGTAGTAATTCTTCATGGGGTGATATGAGTCGGAAAAGTTTGGGAACCCATGGATTAACCAAAGTGGTAGGCACGGAACCCCCTTCGATTGATCGGAAATTTCCGATAAAAAAGAGCTTTTAAGAAATGACCATCAGGAACTTGTAATTTCGGGTTATAGCATGCACGCACGTACAAAATAACTTCTAAATCTGAACATTAGATATGCTTGCACAATCGATGTCACACAAATCAGAAAATGCAATGAAAATCTAATGGAAAATAATATACGTACTCTATTGTAGGTACTTTAACCGCCTGAAGAGATATTTAACTTTAATCCATCTGTCATTTGTTAAGAGTGTAGTTACTTCATTGTGTTATTAATCAAACCATTAATTTTTTGAATTCATACATAGTCATCAGGAATATACTCACCTGGGTGGGGATTAGGGATCATGATACAGACTGCACCATTAATTTTTAGGGGTGTTTTAAGGGGTATTTTTCTATTTGGGAGGGGGGAGCTATTGCCTTGGGGAGGGCCTTTGCGATATTTAGGAGGGTGCGCCTTGCTCTTGAGGGGGGGGGGACCTTGTAGTCAAAACAATTACTTAATAAAATAAAATTTTACTTTCAGATTCAATCACTTTTGAATTTGGAAGCATTTCAAAAGCCAGATTTATTTATGTATAATGATATAAAAATTTACTGGTGGGTGTCGGGAAAACCCCCCAAAATGATAGAAATATACGGATAATTTGGTGTCTGCCATATTGGGTATGTGCATTTTGCATATCTTTTCTTATAACTCTAGCAGTATGTGCTGAGAAGGGGCTGGCAGCGTTCTTGATTAATAATTAACCGAGTCAAATATTAATTAACAAAGTCGATTTGGTATATCTTTGTCGCAAACTTAAAGCAGGTATCTAGAGCAATGCCTCGTTGTTATTGTGGGAGAAAAATTGATAATTTTAGCACTGTTGTTCTAGAATCAGCAGTGAAACAAATCTGAAATATAAAACGGAAATTTAAATAAAATAATAGTTTAAAAAACTAAAACACACTTTAGTAGCAAAATGAACTAAAAAGTTAAAAATAATCTTTGGATGACAAGTATATAAAGTAATTGACCAAACGCTTAATGTTACTGTAATAGAAACTAGTATGTTGTGGCCATCACGAAACTTTCTTCTATATTTTTCCTTTTTCTGATCCCACCCCATGCTTGACGAGGAAGCAATATTCCTAACAAAAACAAAATTACACATGCAAAAACTTGACGACCATCCCAATGTCTGAATTATTGTAAAAACAAAACAAAGAGCGAAAATTGAAAGTTAAAAAGCCTTACTTGAATTAATTACAAATATTTTATTTATTAACAAACATAAGATGGCAACAGTTAAAAATTTTAAATCATTGAGATAATATTTCCGATCATTTCCATACAATTAAATCACGAGAAATACGCAGACGACAATCTATTACGATTTATTTTTCTTATTGTTGCATTAATAAAGCTATTTTTATTCGCAAAAAAAAAAAAAAAAAAAAAATCAACACCTCTTGGAGCAATTGGAGTCAAAATTGAACTAAAGCCTGTTTACGTATGGATTCACATATATTCCAAATTTCAATAAGGACGTAGTATTCCTTCTTGAGATAGGGCACTCAAAATGGAAAAAAAGAACGGGCGATTGCGCTACCCCCTTTTTAGCTGTTGACACCAAAATAAAATCTGCTCTTATACCCACTAAGGGCTACTTGTCAGAAAATTTTTGTTTGATTCCGTTCGTTATTTCTTGAGATACAGCAGTCACAATTGACGATAAAAAACGTTCTATAACTCAACCCCCGTTTAGCTATTGACACCAAAATTGAATCAGCACCTGCTCCTGTTAGGGGCAACATATGGACCAAATTTTGTTTGATTCCGCCTGTTACTTCCTGAGGAATAGCAAGCACGCGTAACTCAAAAAACGTCCCATTGCTCCACCCCCCTTGGAGAAATCGCGCCAAAATCCAATGGGCACAAGTTCACATAGGGGCACATATGTGTACCAAATTTCGTTCAATTTCATGCGGTAGTTTTTGCTGTAGAGCGGCCACAAAAAACTGGTCACACACAGACGTGACACACATACACACAGACAGACAGACATTTTCCAAAAATAGTCGAAATGGACTCAACACACCTCAAAACGTTCGAATCCGTCAAAATGCGAAATTCGAAAATTTGCACGAATCCAATACTTTCTTCTATATATTAGATATAAAAGAAAGTAAAAAGCGTGGGGGGCTTCGTATCAGTTGTCTTAAATTTTTTCCACTTGTTATCCATGCAAAAATGTAAATAAGCAGCCCCCCCCCCCACGCTTTTTTTTATTACAGTAAAATTAGTGTTTGGTCAATTACTTTATGTATTTGTCATTCAAAGATTATTTTTAACTTTTTAGTTCCTTTTTGCTACTTAAGCGTGTTTTTTTTAGTTTTTTAAACTATTATTTTATTTTTTACTTTTTAGTTCATTTTGATACAGAAGCAGTAATAAGCACTAACAGTAATAAGCCACTAGCTCTTAGTCCAAAGGAGAGTTATTCACAAACATACAAGTGAAACTAATAAAAGCGTGTTAAAAAAAAGATTTAAATTAAGAACTATTCTTGAATATTTAAAATTTATTGTTATGGAAATTGAATGAAGAGAAAGGAAAAGATTAGACGTAAAATGTTTTTGGTGCATTTAATTGCAAAAATGTAAGATTAGATAATGCAATGCTTTAATATTTCTTTCAAAAAGAATTTTAATTAAAAACAGCAATCAATATTTGAATATTACACTTAAATGATGTTTGCTGTACGTTGTGTGCGTTTGAAAACAACACAAAGGGAAATAAAAGAAGGGATTTGGATGTTTTTCCGGGATTCAATAAAACTTATTTGAAATTAATTAAAGGGGTAGTTCTGCTTTGAGGGAAAAAAACATTTTATGAGATTTAGTCAAAATTACATGTGTTTAAAGTTTTCGATAACATGCAGCTTTTCGTATTACTTTAATGTTTGCTTCTTCTGAATTAGCATTCTTTTTTTACAAATAAATTAATATAAATATTAAGACATATAATTATTAGGGTAAGCTTTGAAAAAATGGAATAAAACCATCGGTAAGCTACAAATAACTCAGCTCCTTTATGAGGTTATTTTTTCTCGGTTATGGCTGTTCGAAACTGCTGCCTATGGATGCTGGCAACTGAGCTGCTTTGTATTTGCTTGCGAAACAATATTCAAAAAATAATAGTATGAATATTTTTTTAATGTAAGTTATTGTGATTCTTTGCTTTTATTTATCTGTTATGAAAATTTAGAAATTTTCCCTTATGATGACTTACATTAGTAAATTATCATTTTCACATTAAAAACGAGCTGATGTGTGCATCACGTGACTTCCTTTTACACTAATCCAATGTTATTTCTCCATTATTGGCATTTTTAATGTGATTCAATAGTTTACTCTCTAAATATTACCAACAGTGGCCAAATTGAAACCGGATTTAAAAAAAAAATCGCCAAATTTATCGCCAAGTTGGCGAAAAAACTTGGCGGCCAAAAGCTTGGCGATATATCGCCAAGTGTCCGCCAAATTATAACACCACTTGAGGTTGCATTGAAATTAGCAAAGATTTCCTCCTAAAGGATATCCCCCCCCCCCCCTTTGGACCATCCGAATGCAACCAAAAGGGGAGGTGAACAACTAGACCGCACTAGGAGTCTACGTACCAAATTTCAACTTTCTAGGACATACCGTTTTTGAGTTATGCGACATACGTACGGACGTCACGAGAAAACTCGTTGTAATTAACTCGGGGATCGTCAAAATGGATATTTCGGGTGTCTATACGTTCTTAGGCACTTATCCACGTGTGGTCGGGTTGTAAAAAAAACTCAACATTCTTTCGCGGGTGAGCAAATTGGAAGTTAAGGCCGATTTTTGAGTGAAATTTTTTTTGAGAATACAAAACTATTAATAATAATTAGTAAAAATAATTATAACTATAACGTATAATAACTATTAGTAAAAAAATAAATATTTTTTTTTTTACCTTTTTTTTGTAAAAAAAAAAGTTTAAAAAAACAAAAAGATTAATCGTAAAAATTATTTTCAATGTACACTTTGCTGGTTTTTTTTTCCAGTTTTCTTGTGCAAAATCTGTTTTTTCGAAGTACAATCAACTGTTTCGATTTTTTAAACAAAACGACAGGTGGAATATTTGACTACATCAAGCTTTCATGCAGCAAAAGCAAAATTTGGTGCTTTCAATCCTGTGTGCAATTATACGCTTGAAAAAAACAAAATACCATGTCGAGTCGAAATCTTTTATTCTTTTGAATAACTCAGATTTCGCGTGAAACGCCATTATGGGTCGAGATTCGCACGAAAATGTGCGTGGTAAACCGTCACTATCACTAATGGCCGGTGTTTTGTTTTTTAATGCAGATACTAAAATGCTGCGAAGAGCAATATTCCTATAAAATTATCGACTACCGATTCTTTAAATTTCGGCTCTAAATCTCTTTCCACTCAATAATCGTTGTTACTGAGCACGCCGACGAATTGGGATGTTTCCTTCAGTCCAAAAGTGCTACTTTTAGTCACTGAAATTGGTAGAATAAGCAAAAATAACGTGGACCCAGAAAATACTTTTATTTTCCCATCATTTAATTTTTAATTTTTTTTAATGTCTGATTTTAAAACCAAAATGTTTCATCGTGTGACGTCACATGTGATGAAAGCCATCTTAAATCGGAGCGCGGCAAGATATCGCCTTTTTAATGATTTCTTCATCTCGAGCAATTAAGAACGAGAAACGTTAGTTAACAAATTATTCATTTAGCGAAGTTTGGCAGTGTCCTGTCCTGAAACGTTATTGTAATATCCCCTAGCGATTTTTTCAATTGTGATATGAGCAGCGAAAATAAAACACGGTTGAATGTCGTTTAGGATTATTTTTTCATGAGAGAAAATAAGTCAAATAAGAGTGATTTCTATGTGTTTTGGCGCATGCTGCGCGTAGAAAAAAATTTTTGGAAAATGAAAACATCAATAACTCTTTCTTTTTAGGTCACCCTTATTCCAGGTTTCGTTAAAGATAAGTTAATAAAGGTTTGACTCCTGTGGCTCGAGGGTCACTAAATTTTCCTTGACATGCTGTGCTCAGTGAGTGCTACGGAAGAGAAAAGGGACGAACTTCGACTCCTGGAATTTTAAAGCCTTCGATTCTGACTCCCGATTCTTTTCCCCAATTTCGATTCGACTCTTATTCCGCAGCCATGGCACAGCTGGAATCGGTGTGTGGTGTGTGGGGGGGGGGGGGAGATGGTAGATTCCTCCGAATCTTTTGCCACAGAATGAGTCTGACTCTCGAGTTCGTAGCAGTGGTTGTGCTATCAGGGGTATTATATGCTATGAGATACTGAGTTTTGTATGTAATGAGGTCTACTGGTAATGAGGTTCAACGTTTGTTGAGCTTTTCTTCTTCGTAATATTGGATTTTGTGCATTTTAGAGTCCGTTCATGTTAACCAAAAAAAACCTGCTTAATTGCAGGTAATTTAAAAATGTAATAAGAAAGTTCCTTTATGAAAAGGAAAAACGAGCGGATCCTTGTTGGAAGAATTTTCTACCTGCTCCTTAACAGGTGCGAAGCGCAATACTGCCGTGAGACGGTAAAAAGCAGTATGTACAATAAAGAGTTTTTGAGACATTTGAAGAAACTTCGTTTTGGATTCCCATAACTTACTGTAGAGAAATGTTGTAATTTGACGTTTGTTTCGTACTTTATTTAAGCAGTTCGTCTTGTCCTCGCCCTCGGTCAGATTGCGATTGGGAGGTCCTGAGTTGAATCCCGGCTCGGGCATGGATGTACTTTCTCTCTCATGTCCTTGTCCTTTTTTTGTGGAATGTGTTGTTATGCTGTGAATGGATGCCTACCCTATAAACGGGTCCTTATGGCGCATGTATGTGCTGTGGAAGTTTGACTTCGCATCAAAGTACGGTTTAATTGGAGAAATGAAGTAGTGCGGCCCCCAAATCGCTCGCTTCGCTGGCACAAGGCAGCATCAACAACCAAATAAGCAAGCTTCTCTACAATAATAAAGCTGAAAGTCTCTCTGTCTGGATATCTGTGACGTTCATAGCGCCTAGACTGTTCGACCGGTTTTCTTGAAATTTGGCACAAAATTAGTTTGTAGCATGAAAGTGTGCACCTCGAAGCGATTTTTTCAAAAATTCGATTTTGTTCTTTTCTATTCAATTTTAAGAACATTTTACCGATCAAAATTATCATAACATAGTCGAGTAAATTACCCAAATTATCATAACGTGGAACCGTAACATGGCGAGCAATATGAACACAGGCAAATTGGCGCGAAATTCATCATCCATTATTTGTAAATATGCAGACGAACCAAATGACCTTTTAGTTTGTACTACGGGCAAAGCCGTGGCGGGTACCGCTAGTGTGCAGTAAAGCTAAAATACAATAGAGGACAAAAATGCAGAAAGAAAAAGGAAATATTCGCAGTTATTGCCCTTGATCTTTCATGGTAGTAGTGTACGTACATGAGCTTTTCCACGAAAACGTTTTCAACCACCGGTTCAGAAAAAAAAGTGTAACAAATTAACTACTCATTAAAAAAAATATTGAACAACCTAAAGTCAAAGCAGGACCTCAATCTACCGGACAACATAGCGTTTTAAACACGCATTTCAGTCTTTAACGCGATTCAAAAGCAACATGTGTGATAGTTCGAAGCACACGCAGTGGAAATTAGTTCAGTTAAATAACGCACTTCTACTGTATCAACCTTCGTGTAGCAACGGGGCTGTTTCTAAAATTTTAAAACTATTTTTTTTTTCTGAAAGAGCATGCTTAAAAACATAGGATCTGACCATTTTTTTAATAATTTGTTTAAGTTTAATGTTTTTAAAAAATTACTTAAAACGGTTGCGCTTCTATTGTTTAACGCTTCTGCCGATGACATCACAAATAATGAAATGCCCTTCAGTTGTTGCCATTCACAGAGCAAAATATGTAATTCGCATCTTTACTCACGTGTATTGGCAACGGTATGGTTGATAGCAAGCGCAGAGCGCAATTTTAATTCGCTTCTTGATTATCATAACGTGGAGACGTGGTAGAAAGATGCGCCATAGCTCATCATTGTGACATCAATCAAGGACCACGCCTTGTTTAAAAAATCGGGCATTTTAAAAAATTAATTAAAAATAACTGTTGGGAAAATGAAAGTATTTTCTGGATCCATGTTTTCTATCAATTTCAGTGACAAAAAGTACTACTTTTGAGTGAAGGAAACCAATCCCATTCGAAAGTTGTTTCCCCAAAAGAATGATTAAAGGTTTAGCACCATGAATACCTATCTCCGAAAAATAAATAAATAAATAAACTGAACCTATAAACGAAGAAGAAGAACCGACTCGCTCCTGCTGTTGAAAATTTAATTCGGGTTACAGCAAGTGACTGGCTTTTCTTGTAGCTTTGAAGCACTTAACTTTTCTCGGAATATAAAAGAAGCGTTTGACCCGCTCAAACAGTGTGTGATCAAACCTGACGCACAGCGACCAGGTTCCCCGAGCCTCGGCCAAGATGTTTATCGAGTGTTTCGCGCACTTTTCTTCCCTTCATGCATTGACCTCCCTATCGCGCATAGAATCGAAATTCCTGCCTCGTCTAGCTTCAAGAGCAGCTTGTTTTTTTCTGTCCTTGCGTCAAAAAATAAATCATATTCTCTTTTGTGCGGAGAAATTAAAACGCCTCATGTGGTGAGCCCGCATCTTTAACCTCCCGCTTGAATTCTAAATGCTCTCTCTCTCTTTTTTTTTTATTTGCTCTATCCCTCTTAACGGGTTGATTTAAGTTGTGACATTGTTCCGAAGACTTAATCTGCGGGGGTGGTTCATTGTGCTGGAGAACTTCGGAAGAACTGAGATGTGCGAGTGAGATCAATAAAGGATGTGCGGGATTTTTAGATAAGAAAAAAAAAGAATATGCTGCTTCCAAGGACGCCCATATACAGTGGCGTAGCTAGACCCGACTTTCGGGGGGGGGGGGGGTTACTACTTTATATATATATATATATATATATATTATATATATATTATATATATATATATATATATATATATATATATAATCGGCTTGGAATTTTTTCCTTTTCTTTTTTTTTTTCTTTCTCATCTCTCTTTTTCTCTTTTTTTTTTTGAGACTAACGTTTCGGGGGGGTTTTGTCCCCAAAAACCCCCCCCTTAGCTACGCCCCTGCCCATATAGGGGGGCAAGAGGGGGACTCGACCCCGCCCCCCCTTAGAAATTAGAACTTTCTTGCTTTTAGTACTTTTTTCTTTGCAAAAGTGTAAAAACATTTCTTCTCCAGCCATTAATGAATAAGTAATTAAAAATGTCAAATTTTAATGACTCTAATCTTTCCTGAAATCCGCTTCCATTTAAAAAATATCCTGCTAAACCATGGTTAAAGTATCTGAGCCCCCACCCCCCTTACAATATTGCATATGGGGCGCCCATGGCTGCTTCTAACAGATAGCAAATATATACAGACTGTTAACTGGATAAAAATGAATCGATATAAATAGTGTATCAAAAAAAAAAAAAACATTTTTTTTTTTTAATTTAAATGACGTTAAAATTCAACTGTCCATATTTTTAAAATCAGCTTTAGGAACACCGCTCACTAATCTGCCCCGCCCCCCTCCACACACATGTACTTTCTTTGACCCCCCCCCCCCACACACACACTTTTTTGGTGCACAAGCCACCTATGTTTTATGTTTTAAGACAAATTAACAATTCATAAAATACATGTTAGCAGTTAAAAATCAATCGATATAAGTTAGCGTATCAAAGTCATATTAATACAAAAAAATTTCAGTTTTTTTTAAACAAATTTCAGTTTTATTCTTTTGACCATAGAAGGAGCTTTATATTCTCGGTCATGAAGGTCATTCTCAAAAACCGATATGGTTCAAACATTCAACATATATTATGTCCTATTTCTGAAGCTTCAGTTATTTTTAGCACGAAAAGTTTTTTTTTTTATTTTTGAATTGAATTTTTTTAAATTTGCACATTTTTAGTGGTAAGTAGTTAAATTTAAATATTTATGAAAAATGTTCGACATTTTTAGTGTAAGCATAAACATAAAACTTATTTGGAGAACATAAACACTTGTTATCGGAATCCAGTTTAAAACTCTTTCAAGAGCGGCAGTTGCGCTATGAAACCACCAACTAAAAAAAAAAAAAATCTCTCTTTTTTCCGAAATTTTTTGAATCAAAATCGCTTGAGTCCTCTTCTTTTGAGTTTAACGAACATTAGATGGTAGAATAACAAACAAATAAACCTTAGGCTCAAGTTCTTGTTCAAATCATCAAATTCTCAATTTTTCGTTGAACCCAAAAATTGGGGGTTTTTTTCATTATTAAAATTTTTTAATTCGCGCTGAAAGAGTGAGCCATTTTTCTTCCTCTTACCTTAAGTACTCGATCATATTGTTCTAAAAGATTCAAATTAATTTTTTATATGTGATGAACATGTTTTTTCCTGCCCTATGTGGGGGGGGGGGGTGAACAAATGGAGACGAAAACCCCCTGCGAAAAAAAAATTAAAATAAATAAATAAATAAACTGAAAAATCTGTGTTTAGATAATCAAATAAACCTACTTACAGTGTTTTTCTTCAGATTTCTCAAAAATGAATGACGTGCCTCTGAAAGGGTTAAAGAAATTCTGATGTTCAAACGAGTTTAACTATTTACGGTTTTTCTTGTTTTTAATCCTCCACTGTAACAAGTTTCAATCGAATAGATGCGATAACGATAACAAGAGTACTCAGCTTCAAACAACAATGTTGTAACGAAACTTTGCTCTGATCAAATAAAAGAGAAATAACATCTAGCTTTCTTTCAATTTTTTAACAAGCACGCTACGTATGCACGAAAAAAAAGAAAGAAAAATCTTGAGGACACGTCATTTTGGCTGACGACAATCATTAGCGAACGTAATGGTGTCGTGGTCACGTGACCAAAAGCACGCGGGTGCTTCCCCAACTTTTTATTTTCTTTCGACGTTATTTTCTTTTCCCTTTATTTTATGGGGGGTTTTTTTTTTGTATATATATTTTTTTAATCTTTGTTTTCGTTCACTATTCCCAAAACAGTTTCTGGTTGTTGGCTCTCATTCTAAAATAATTTCATCTTATTTATCAACAATCTATATCAAATACTTTTCTTTTAAAATGAGTGTGATTTGAATTTCATCCTGTTTCGTATGGTAAGGAATCAGTGAATAATAGATCCATCACACTTCTTAATAAGCTTCTTGCTGCACAGGCCCATTACGCAGCGTGGATTTGTATAACAAACATTCACAAGCACAAACGCGAAATTTTTTTCACATTCAACACGCCGAACTCAGGTATTTTCAAACATAAACAAACTTGGTTAGATCGCTTGAAGTGACACAGACGCACCTGATAGTTTGACTCTATTAGCGTCCCCCCCCCCCACCCTCCCTCTGATCTTCTCCGCAGCAAACACAGAAGTTTGGGAATAATAATAATAATAATAAACAAACTTGAGGTAAATATTTTGTTTTATTTCAGTAAATGCACTTTGCGCGAAGTACCCGTTTGCAAAAAAAAGTCTTTAGTGCAGTCTTGTGAGTTTATCGAATGCAATTGGTACCAAATTGTTGTTGGTAAAACGACAAAGGTTTCTTGGTTTGAAAAAAAAGTTTAATGACCATCTTAAAATAAAGAAACAGTTTCATGCTGACAAATTTGTAAATACGTCACTTTTTCCTTTTCTTTGATGAACGAGTTTCACGATCTTGGGATAATATGTTACAATAATGGGGTCGTTTCCAAAATTTTAAAAGTATTTTTTTCTGAAAGAGCATGCTTAAAAACAGGATTCTGACCATTTTTTAAATAACTTGTTTAAGTTTAATATTTAAAAAAAAAATACTTAAATCGGTGCGCTTTCATTGTTTACACTTCTGTCGTGTGACATCACAAATGATGCCATTCAATGTTGCCATTCACAGAGTATAATATTTAATTCGCATCTTTACTCACGTGTATTGGCAACGATAGGCTTGATAGCAAGCATAGAACGCAATATTCAATTCGCTTCTTGATTATCATAACGTGGATACGCGGGTAGAAAGATGCGCCAAAGAGCATCATTTGTGACGCCATCAAGAACACGTATTTTTTTGAAAAATCTGACAGTTTAAAAAATTAATTAAAAAATAACGGTTGGGAAAATAAAAGTATTTTCTGGGTTCAAGTTTTTTTTTTCTTTTGCTTATTCTATCAATTTCAGTGATTAAAAGTACAAATTTTGACTGAAGGAAACCACCCCATTGGTGCGATTGTTATATTTGGCAAACGCCAAATGGTAGTTGGTATAGTCTGTGCTTTTTTATTTTCGTAGTTTGTATTCTAAATGAGGAACCGATTTTGATCCTTATTTTTTCCTTGTTTTTTGTTGGAAATGTGACTTGATCGAGAATGTTCTTAGATGGGTCCCATCCACGTAGAAATTTAACCACCGGAGATATTAATTACAAACCGAATAAACTTTTTTTCCTTTTGAATTTTGCTGAGGAAAATTTATTTGCACATTTAAAATATTGCTACCAATCGATAGAGCATTGGCGTATGACGAAATTTATTGGAACTTCCTAGCTGATAGAACTGAATTACCTTTCTTTTTTTTCTTTCTTTTTATTTTGTCAAATTTCAAATAAAAGTCGAACCCTTTCACGCTATTACCAGTTAAGGACAGCTGAGAACCAAGGCGGCCCCTTGTTGCTTGTCAGTTTTGTCGCCCCCTCCCCCCGCACACTCCCATAAAACTATATAATAAACTTTATTCCGACACCCAGCGAGCCCCAAGTTTCCGACTAGGCTAACATGGTGTCTCGCCGTCCCTGTTGGACGTTGATCATTGTTGGCAGACAACTAGTGAAAACTCATTGATTTAAAATTTTTTATCTGTTGCCATTTTCCGCAAAAGAAAGTAATAATAATTAATTTGAGTACTTAAGCAGGGCTTTGAAAAGGATTTAAAATAATTCACCGTTTGCAACTAGCAAAACTTTCTAGTTGTGATTACCTTTCGTTATTCCTTGTTTTATGATATCTAGAACAAAATTCTTAAAATTTAAAATTTTATCTGTGTTCCAGCCCTCGAATGTAATTCGCAACGCCAGAGCTCGAATGCGCTACCTTGCGGTGATTAACAATACTGAAGAAAAAGGTAAAACATTCCATTCCACGAGTTTTCTTTGGGGTAAATTACAGGCTTCAGACAGTTTATGGCGCAATGTAATTTCAGAAGAATCGAAAAGAAAGCTTCCATAAACACGATGAAAAATTACTGTCATTCACTAAGCGTCAAAGCAAGTTGTAAGATACGGCATTTGTTTGTTTTACCTCTTTCATCCGCCATTAGACAGTGGCTGCAGCGCTCCCTATAGTTTATTGGAGTTGCGAATATGTGATGCGGCCCTTTGTGTATTTTTACTCTTTATTTAAAATTAAAAAAAAATGTAATGTTCTTGTTATTTTGTAAATAAATATAATTCGTACTTCTGACGCGTTTGTTGTTGTAGTTTCTCGACCATTGCTGATCATCCTTTCCCGCCGATTCCTATTTCAAAAGTAAAATTTCGTCGCATGTTGGCATCATTATTGCAATTTATGACATTGTCGCTTCCGTGACCAGCATTGGAGGTCGTCCTGCTTCTAAAATGCAGAGCTTTAGTCTCGGAATTTTGGACCCATTTTGCCCTTTTAATGGCGTGCTTGTGTGGCAGAAAATTTCCCTTCTCGTGCAACATTAAAGCCGCCACAGTACCTGTCACGCGAAACAACAAGTTAGCTGTGGAAGTTGTAGTGCTTTGCCGATCTCAAATCACGCGAGTTTCTATGTGGCTCCGGACATAATTCGGCGTGTCGTTCTGGTAATCGGCACCATCTTTTCTTCAGTCATTAAGTTTCTGTTCTTTGATGAACTGGGCAATTGGCATTTTCCAAGGGCGGATACAAGGGAGGTGCGATGGGGGCGATCGCCCCCTCCTTGAGCCGAGGAACTAGAGTACTTTCTTCAAGTATATTTTCGATATTAACGTTCCAAAAAATGCAGTTTTACGTAATTTTCGATGTTCTTAGAAGAAAGGGAGCTATTCCGGAATTGAAGTTTTGAAAACGCAATCGTAGCCCATCTCTTGTTACTCTGGGGATAGAGACTAGAACTTTCAATAGGATTTTTTTTAATTGAAGTTCTAAAATCTCAATTTTAGACGATCTTAGATGATAATTAGGGATAGGTTCAAACGCTCACCCTGGATATGTTTTGAAAAAAACACCACTATAGGACGTCTTTGTTTACATAAGGGTGAGCGATGGGGTTCAGTACACTCCTTCGAAAGTTTTAAGAGATTAAAGTTCCAAAGTGTGAACAGTAAAAAACAATCGCCCCCTCCTTGAACATTTTCTGGATCGCTCTTGGCATTTTCTTTCTCCCCCCCCCCTCTCCTTCCTCTATTTCTTCTTTCTCTTTTGCCGAAATTCAGTCATTTTTTATTTTAATCAGCCGTCACACTTGATCTCCAATCGTTTTCAAATAAACACTGGTTTATCACGTCTGCCCATTTATCTCAGTCTTACAAGATATTCTTATGATTATTTCCTCGATTGATTGATTGCGCAATACAAGATTTTTTGCTTTTTATACATATATCACTGAACGAAAGATCTAAACAAAACATGCTCTGTCACATAAAAATTTTATATCAAATTTCTTTTTTTTTTTCCTTACGCTTCCAGTCAGTTTTTAAACCGCCAAATAGTGCATTCGGGACTTAATTTGCATGGGAGCTCGTGGGAGCTCAATTCTGCACTTTTTCAACTTAAAGTAAATCTTAGCATTTTTTCTGAAATCCTAGCTATTTCCGCATGAAAATATGTTCTGAAGACTATAAGGCTCATGTACTTCTGTTGTCTGAAATAAGGCCCTTGCATACCTTTTCTTTTCTTTTTTTTTTCTTGCCAGCGAAGAGGACACCTGAAGCATGAACTGTCACTGATTAATGTCTCGTAAACTTTTTAATGAAAGGGTACAATACTTTTCTTCAGCTGTCTCTACAATCAGGAGCGCCCCAAACTTAAATTTTTGTGAGGGCGTAAATTCTCAATTTGCTGAACGAAAAGCCAAATTTTGGCAGAATGATGATAGTTTTGCCTAATGTAACTCCAAATTTCGCCGAATGATGACAATTTTGCCGAATGTAACTCCAAATTACGATAAATTTTGCCGAATCGTCGGACAAAATTTGCGAATAAGGAAATTTTCGGGATTTCACAGTGACCTTCCGTTACCTCACATCAGGGCGCCCCAAGCATAAGATGTTTCGAGTAGAGTGATCTCTTGAAATGAAGTCAAATTTTCCTCCAAAGTAGAAGTTAAATCTTTCAAAATTTAGCTGCGATCATTCTTTTGGTGACAAGCAGGCCTGCGGAGTCGGAAGGAAAATAACTGACTCCTACTTTGACTCCTTTACCCTAACAACCTTGACCAGTGGGCAGTGGTGCACACAGGAATTTTGCTAGGGGAGGGTCCAGTATCGAGAGTCCCATTCCTATGTCATACCCCAATACGCCATCAAACATATTGACTTAATTTTATTGATTCCCAAGGACGAAAAAGAGTAAAAAACGAGCTGATGTGTGCATCACATGACTTCCTTTTACTCCAATTTTAATGCCATTTTCCCATTATTGGCAATTTTAATGTGATTCAATAGTTTATTCTCTAAATATCACCACCAATGGCCAAATTAAAACCAGATTATAAAAAAAATCGCCAACTTGGCGACAAAACTTGGCGACCAATAGACTGGCGATATTTCGCCAAGTGTCTGTCAAATTATAACACCACTTGAGTTTACATCGAAATTGATTTCCCCCAAGAAAGGGGCAAAAGACCCCTATAGAAACACCCAAATGCAACCAAAAGGGGAGGTGCATAACTAGGCCCCACTAGGAGTCTACGTGTCAAATTTCAACTTTCTAGGACGTGCCGTTCTTGAGTTATGCGACATACATACGCATATTCGCACATACATACAGACGTCACGAGAAAATTCGTTGTAATTTACTCGGGAATCGTCATTACGGATATTTCGCGTGTCTATACCTTCTTAGGCACTTATCCACGTCTGATCAAGTCGAAAAAAAACTCAATATTCATTCCGGTGTGAGTAAAATGGAAATTAAAGTCGATTTTTGAGTGAAAATGTTTTCGCGAATAGAAAACTTCCTTTTTTGTGAAAGGAAGTAAAAAAACTATTGAATAAATAATTAGCATCGTTTAATGAAATATACTTTAATAAGTAACCAGAAAGCAAACTAATTTACACTCTTATTTTTCTCATAATTAAAAATGGATTCAAGTTCATAGAATCGCATTTTAATCTGTAATTACAGAACTAAAAACATGGGTATTACGATGAATTAATTCATTTACAATCGCCATTCTGCTTCTTACAGGCAATTCGTTCTAGGAAAAGTGCACACTATTTTAAGAAATGTTTTTACATGAGGATTTTATTTTTTCACTTATTAGAACTGAAGTTACTGTTACCTTTGTTTGAAATTATTCTACATGCAAAATACATAGAATCGTTATCAATCGGGAGAAAGAGCAAGGCCTATGGGAGGGGTTCGGCCCCCTGGGCCCCTCCCTTAATGTGCACCACTGACGCATATAAACAACCTTTACTTCGCTAGAGATATGTAAAAATTTGGAGACTGCTGATTGGCTCTCACGTAAAAACGTCATCCGTCTATTTTATAGCTTTTTTTGGTTGCTCAATATATAATTGTTTCATTTCGACAAAAGATCTTTCAGTCTTCATTCGAAGGAGGAAAGTTAAAAACATTCAAACTTGAATTCAGAACTTCTGAAAAATGAAATTTGTTCAAATGCGTTGTATGAGGAGCGTATTATATGCGACTCCGATTAGCAGCCCGGAGGGCTGCTAATCGGTGAAATCTGTCCCCCAGCAGGGGACAGATTTCACCTGTGTAATGGTACTTTAGGTTGACATCAGTTCGTAAAAGCACCATTACATTGTTGAAACTTCTCACCAATGAAATCATTGTAGCTAAATTTTGTTGGATTCAACCAATTTCTTGGTGAAATATGGCATCTTGTTTTTTAACGGTGTAAATTAAATGTTTTTTGAGGTGTATTTTTATAAGGTTGGGATGAGGCTTCCTGTGTGAAATAACTATCTTTTTTTCTTAGGGTTCCATGAGTCGACACAGTTCAAAGATCACTGTACTGTAACTACAATTTTCATCATTCTGTCATTTATTTACGTTTTTACTTCCTTTTACAAAAAAGGAAGTATTGTATTCGGGAAAAAAAAATTCACTCAAAAATCGACCTTCATTTCCATTTTACTCACCCCCGAATGAATGTTGAGTTTTTTTGTCGACTCGACCACACGTGGATAAGTGCCTAAGAACGTATAGACACACGAAATATCCATTTTGTCGATTCCCGAGTTAATTTACAACGAGTTTTCTCGTTGTGCGGATGTGCGTATGTATGTCGCATAACTCAAGAACGGTAAGTCCTAGAAAGTTGAAATTTGGTACGTAGACTCCTAGTGGGGTCTAGTTGTGCGCCTCCCCTTTTTGGTTGCATTCGGGTGTTTCTAAAAGGGTCTTTTGCCCCTTTTTGGGGGTAAATTATTGTTAGTTTCGATGTAAACTCAAGTGGTGTTATAAATTTGGCGGACACTTGGCGATATATCGCCAGTATTTTGGTCGCCAAGTTTTGTCGGCAACAAATTTGGTGTTTTTGTTTTTTTAAATGCAGTTTCAATTTGGCCACTTGTGGTGATATTTAGAGAGTAAACTATTGAATCACATTAAAAATGCCAATAATGGGGAAATGACTTTAAATTGGAGTGAAAAGAAGTCATGTGACACACACATCAGCTCGTTTAAGCTGTGATTGGGACAACTGTACAACCAAACCGGAGACATAAGTTGATGCCATGAAAATATATTTAATGAGATCTCATAAAAAGTCTATTTTTATTTCATTTTCTCGCTGTCAAGGGGGAAAAAGACAATCCCATGCGAAAGAACCACACAAAAGCCGCTCATGAATTATGGTTGTTAATTAACAAGCAGTCCCTTGATACGACTCAAACTAAGATTTTTTTTTCCTTCCTGACTTTTTTTTTAATGCACATCATCTTTAATGTCCCCAGACACCATCATATTACATCTTGTTTAAGGGACGTAATAGAATTCCGTTTCAAGATTGAGAAAGATTTTTTTTTTCACTAATTCTTTTCTTTTTAATGTGAAATAGATCTGTATTAACGTCCACATTCATTTAGTGTAACAAAGGGAGTGTTATGACGGATATAACAAAGAGAATGTTGGATAAAAAGGCACTAAGTTTTAAATATTTTTTCTGTTAGGGAACCGCCTTTACTTCGAAATGTATCGCGGTCTGATAACAACATCTATGTATTTTTGTTAATCTTAATATTGTATTAATCAAAGGGAAAATACAATCTATATTATGTGATTTCCTCATTTTTATTAACAAAAATCAGTGATTGTTTATTGAAGTAATTTTGTATGAAAGCTAATTTGAATGATGAGAATAAAAATATAAGTGCCAATTTATGTCCCAGAAAACTATTTGAAACACTTCACTGTTAACAAATCAAAGAAACATTGTGTATGTGTGAGTGTAGTGTATACAGTGACGTTTCTACCGAGGGTGTCACCCAGGGCGCTGATATTTGGTTGCAAAAAAATATTTGTGTATTAATTATGTAAACACAAAGTTCGTACAGTATTCAGAACTTTTTTTTTTGTAACATAAAGATAAGTATAAAAAATTTTACATTTTATGTAAAATTTCCGCTAAGGGCCCCATACCTAAAGTTCTGTTCCATTTTCGTTGAAATTGGTTGGATAAAATGTATTTGAGGGTATTTTTCAAATGTGAAGTTTTAAACTCAAAAACGAATTCAAAAGAGTCTTTAAAATCAATTTGTCTTATCCGAATAACAATAAACAGCAAACAGTAGGACGTGTATCACAAATGTAGTTCGTCCTAGGCAGTAATTCGTTTTAAGCTTGTCGAAGTAATGAAGCTCAACAGAATGTCGACTTTCATCCGTGGTTCATCGGAAATATTCTGTCTTTTGCCGATCTTTTTGCAAGGTGAATGTTGTTATTCACCGACTGATGTTACCATATTTCAGACTTTCAGAGTAACATATGCGTATATATAGTAAACGAGACGTACAGAAAAATTGACATAAGTTTTCATGGATTGTTGGAAAAGTAGATACATAAATCGAAAGGTCAGCGTTTGCATGATTTATTTTGTTTTTTGTTTGTCCCTGGTTGTTAGAACTGAGTCTCGCGTTATCGCGCTCTTCCCTAATTAGAACGGGTCGACCCCTTGGTTTCACAGATTGATCTCCGATACACATAATCAAAAAGAAAAAAAAAGAACCTATTTAAAATAGTTTTCGAACGAGCAGCGACTTTTTTTCCAGTTTTTTTTTTCCGAAAACATGCTAAGCCGTGCGTTCCATCTCGTGAGAACTAATCTTCTTGTTCCCTTGTTTTAGATTGAGTTGTAGTTACTCATAGTTAATCTTAAAATTATTTACTGAAAAGACAAGAAAAAGTAGAAATTAGTGTAGAGAAAAGAGCAGTAATCCCCTTTTTTCTGTCTAAAAATGTGTCCTTGGGTAAAGCATTGGGTATTGTTGATGTTTGTCTGTCCAGACTTAAAGATTGCTTTCTGCATGCTTTAACACAGATGAGTGTTCACATGCATGTTTTGGTAGTAAGAAAGGTTATTTTCTGTTCTAATGAACCAGTAGTGAAGGAACGCTTTTTTATATTTTTTTATCGGTCTTAGACCTGTGGTATTGTTTGCGTGAACTCCTTTTCTATGTTTTGTAATTTTCGTGTTTTTAGAAGCTTGAAGCGTAGACAACTGAAAGTGAGGATCTTTTTTCTTTGATTTCTCAGATATATCTAAGCTTTTTGGAAGATGTCAGCCAATAGATACCATTTTTGGACTTAACTGCTTTTCTTATGTCAACATCAGTTATTTGAAGAATCAAATTTCAGAACAATTTTTACTCGTAAACTAGCAACGTCGCCCGGCTTTGCACGGTCCACCTCGAAAATAAAAGTTATGTCAAGTGACGCGCGTGTTTAACAATCAGGCTTGAACGAAAAAAAAAAAACAGAAAAATTTTGCGGCAGATTTCGGAAAAATAACCAAAAAGTAAGCATTTTAAATCCCCCGATTACAGGAGAAGCCTTTAAAACAAAACCCAGAATTTTATTTGCTCACATTCGAGACGAGAAATGGCAACAGATGTTTCGTCTGAATGATTTTATTCACGCTATAAATTTTAATAAAAGCATTGTTGCGGAAAGTTGAGATGAAGCACTGAATAATAATTTTAATGGAGGAAAGCCTTCGAAAAACAGGGATTTTATGTCGAAATCTAAGTGTCACAATTAATAGTTTTTAATTGATATCTCCGCTAATTATTGTCGGGGGATTATGTTAAATAGCCAAACATAAAGACGGGAAGATTACGAATCCATCGATACCTGGTTCGATGGTCAGCTCACTGTCGTTCGGGAGAAGAAACTTGGACATAGATACATAGGTACATACTTAGATACATAAGCTCAGTTTTTAATTATATAACTAGCTGCGTCGCCCGGCTTTGCACGGTCCACCTCGAAAATAAAAGTTATGTCAAGTGACGCGAGTTCAACACTCAGGCTTGAACCAAAAAAAAAAAAAAAATGCAGTGAAATTTTGTGGCAGATTGCGGAAAACCCCCATAAAGTAAACATTTTAAATCCCCTGATTACAGGAAAAGCCTCAAAACAAAAACAAGAATTTTACCTGAGCAAAAAAAAATGGCAACAGATCTTTCATCTCAATGATTTTCTTCACGCTCACATACATTTTAATAAAAGCATTGTTGCGGAAAGTTGAGATGAAGCACTGAATAATAATAAGATAAATAAATACCTTTGTGCTGAATAGTAAAGTCAGAACAAACAACGTAAGTAGAAGCACAAATTTGTAAATTACAGCAGACACGTGTTTCGGCGTTACAGGGAACGCCTTTTTCAATGCAAAAAATAATGAGCTTATGGATGAAAAGACATCCGACAAGAGCTCTTTTGTCGGATGTCTTTTCATCCATAAGCTCATTATTTTTTGCATTGAAAAAGGCGTTCCCTGTAACGCCGAAACACGTGTCTGCTGTAATTCACAAATTTGTGCTTCTACTTACGTTGTTTGTTCTGACTTCACTGAATAATAATTTAAATGGAGGAAAGCCTTCGAAAAATAGGGATTTGATTTTGAAATCTAAGAGTCATAATTAATAGTTTTTAATTGATATCTCCGCTAATTATTATCGGAGGATTATGTTAAGTAGCTAAACATGAAGACGGGAGGATTACGAATCCATCGATACCTGGTTCGATGGTCAGTTCACTGTCGTTCGGGAGAAGAAGCTTGGACATAGATAGATAGATACTCAGATTTTATATGTATAAGATATATATTCATGGTTCTATACATGGTTCTGTTACTCGTAATACCATGGTAGCTAAATAGACTTCCTTCACAAAACATGCTAATTATATTTACATTATACACACGGAAGTTTAGTAGAATTCTGCCAAAGAAAATCTCCCCAGTAAGGTCGCGCGCGTTCCAGAGAATGGCACCGTCGTTTAACGCTAATTGAAGTAATTCATCGCGTTCTTTAGAGCTCAGGCTGGAAGCGCTAACCTGAGCTAACAATCCCTTACCTTAAAAGACCATATTCTCTAACATCAGCATTTAATATTCCAATTGAAATGCTAATTGTTGTTTACGCTTGTCTCCTGCGGCGCGAAGAGCTCGGTTACGTGGAAGTTCCTTGCGCCCCCATGAATAATGCAATGCCTACATAAATAATCAACAGAGACTCATCTCAGATGGGAGGATTGTATGGCGGCGTAATGAAATTGAAATAGTGTATTAAGCGATTCGGGGGGGGGGGGGCATAATGGGGAAGGTTTTTGTTGAAAGAAATCGGCAGAAAATTGCTGCAGTTTCTCTCGTAAATTTGGCATTGTTGTTGTTGAGCATTTAGCTAGCACTGACGTTTTTCTGCTTGAGTTTAGCCTTGCATTGTAAATGAATAAACACCACGCAGACGATTTTTAATCATAGCTTCCCTTGTTCTGTTTTAATTTTATTAAGAACATAGCAGAGTAAACGGTGGATCAAGCATGATGTGTGAAAACTCTGCGTTGTTTCGAAGGAACAAGGGGGGGGGGGCACACTGTTATAGAGCAGCACCTTTCCGCATAAAGATACATTCCATCACTGCAATCGCTCAGTTGTTATTCATCACTTAAAAATGAGGTGGAATGCTGTTTGTTCAGTGGAATATTTCCAAAACTGGAAATAATTCAACAAAATAAGTTTGTACGTTCTATATCATGCAGTTCAAATTCTAAGTGATATTTTTGTGCAGATAGCGAGGCATTTGTGTGTTCGAGAAGAAGTGAACTTGCTCATGCCAATAGAAATAAATGTTTTCCAGGTTTTTTAAATTATAGAAACAATGTTGTCTTGTTTGCAGAAATCACAATAGAAATGGCGATTCTTTCCTCATAAACTCAATTGGAGAGTTGTTTCCTCTTTTGCTGGGATGTGTCTGATTTTTGCGCTTTATATTTTCGTTTGTCTGGGCAAAAATTAATGTAATAAGTAATTACACATGTTTTAATTTATTGGTTTGAAAATACGAAAACAGCTCAACCCAGTGACTTTGAGTTTAAGCAATCAGAGATTCAGAGTTCCTATCTGTTAGTTCACAAAACGGGACATTTCAGTATGTACGGGGGGGGGGGACAACGGGACATTATTCCTGAAAACGGGACGCATGGTAACCTTGTGTTGTTGTCTTGTCTATGGATAAATAATAATGAAAATTTCCGAATGTCCGTAAAACAAGTTCGGCAAATTTTAGAACATCAGGGCAGCATAGAAGTTCTTCGGGGTATAAAAGGGCGTAGTGCTTGTGCTTGAAAAGGGCAGCTGACTTGGCAGCTGAAGAAATATGCAGGAGTTAATTCGGAGTCGGGGCAATGTTTGCAGATGGAGTATGTTCTGGTTTTATCTGGAGCTATTTTAATTTTTTTAAAGTGACCAGATTCGCACTGGTCTCTGCGAGGATTGAAGATAGGTTTCGTGGATAAATGAGGTAGTGAGAAGCAAAGGGATGCAAGTGGCAAAATTAAAAATTAGGAGACAACCAGTACAAATGGTAGGTGAACCTCTCCTCTGTCTTTGGGCAAGAGATTGTACCAGTAGCCCTGGAAGGTGCTGCTGTATAGCATGATTTAGGGAAAAAATTTCAATGAAAGCTTACGTAGGATCTGATCTTTAAACTCGTTTTTCTCGAAATTTGAAATAGTCCACTTGCAACCCTTTGCTTCTCACTGCCTCAAAAGAGATCAGGAGTAGTTCTGTTTTTAAAGCTATTTTCGAAAAGTTTGCGTTTCTCAACTGCATTTGCGTCTTCCGATGTGACGATGTTTGACTGAACCAAATCCCAAGCTTCTATGGCTACGACATCTGCAGATTCATTTCCTGGTGACCTTATGTTTTGATGATTTGAGCAAACCCTTCTCTTTATGCTGATGATAACTAGACTCACTTTTTTTACTTCCTTTTAGAAAATAGGAAGTATTGTATTCGCGTAAAAATTTGCATTTAAAAATCGACCTTAATTTCCGTTTTACTCACCCTCGAATGAATGTTGAGTTTTTTTTTTCGACTCGACCACACGTGGATAAGTGCCTACTGTCCAACCACGGATTGTAAGGAATTTTCAAACGTCCAGATAAGATGAATCGATCTAAATGAGGGGGAAAAGTAAAAATTTAATCCCGGTATTCCCGCTCTTTGAATGAGACTCTGCTTCTGCAAAAGCTGGCATCGCTAAAAAATAATAGATTCGTCCATTTCCGGCTGTAAAACGGATGTTTGCCTTTCCATACAATCCGTGGTCGAACAGTAAGAACGTATAGACACGCGAAATATCCATTTTGACAATTCCCGAGTTAATTACAACGAGGTTTCTCGTGACGTCTGTATGTACGTATGTATGTCGCATAACTCAAGAACGGCATGTCCTAGAAAGTTGAAATTTGGTACGTAGACTCCTATAGGGTTCTAGTTGTGCACCTCCCCTTTTGGTTGCTTTCGGGTGTTTCTAAAGGGGTCTTTTGCCCCTTTTTGGGGGAAATCATTGTTAATTTCGATGTAAACTCAAGTGGTGTTAACATTTGGCGGACACTTGGAGATAGATCGCCAAGCTTTTGGTCGCCAAAAATTTGGCGATTTTTTTTTTTTTTTTTTTGAATCTGGTTTCAATTTGGACACTGTGGTGACATTTAGAGAGTAAACTATTGAATCACATTACAAATGCCAATAATGGGGAAATGACATTAAATTGGAGTAAAAAGAAATAAAACATCAGGATGTCCCAAATGAAATTCCAACATGAATAAATTATCGTGATGTTGGTTTGTTGAACCGCCGTGATCGGGGGCTGGATAGTTCCGTGGCAGAATTCAGAGTCTATCGAAGAATCGCGTGTTGGAACTGTTTCTACAAGCATTCTCTCAAGTCGGGGATTACCAAACTGTGACATCCGAATGCTGGGTTCGTAGTTGCCGGACTAGAAAGCTGATATTTCGATAGCACGCGAGAGGAAGTTGTCGAACATTTGTCCTGTCACCCGAAGACATTAAACGAAATTACGAAATCGTCAGTGTTACAAAATCATTTTAAAATGTTGGAGACTGTTGAACCTTTTCTCGGGCTACATTTTGCACTTCGCCTAAGTTTCGTGAAATTAGCAATGTCCTAATAAAACCTGCTGAACGAGCGGTGTGTGGTATTCTTTGACGGTCCATTCTTTTGTTCTGTCTGGAACCTGACGCGAGTTCTTCTATCATACAGTGCTGGTAAAAAAAAAAAAAAAAAATGCATCACCCTCGCATTTTCACAACAATGGGATTATGTGAGAAATTTTGGTCGACTGATTAACGATGAATGTATGTGAAATTCTGCAAAACTTATGAAATAAACATTTAACAGCAGGAATTCGATAATTGTTTACGTAGATCGGGACCGTTTCCGGGCCGAGGCAAATTGCTGACCCCATGCTCATTTTTCCATTTCTAAACCTGCGTGTGAGTTAGGAGAAAAAAATTACTTAACCTCATGTCAATTTAAGTCGAATGGCAGGGTAAAGGTTTTTAAATTGTTACTTACCAGTTTTAGTAGGAAGCAATTTCTCCTCCAAAATGCCAATATGCACCTGAGCGTTTACTGTTCCTTGCACAAAGTGAAGCCCACCAACTCCTTGATCAGAAATACATCGCCAAATCATCTGGGATACGGGATGCTTGACTGTGTGTTGAATGCAGTCGGGATGATATTCCTCTTCTTTACGGCGCGGGTGATGCAATTTTTTTTTTACCACCACTGTACATTCTATTTCTCTAAACTAAGTTAGCTTTTTTATATGAAATACACCGCCAGCTCAGTCATTTCCAGCAGTCATTCTCAGTCATTCTCAGTCATTTTGGCTTGTCTGTGCTAATTCTACATTAGCTACCAGTTTGTTTGGCCCTCTTGGCTTCCATAAGAGGTTTTCCATCTCCAGCTCAGTCACTTTCCTATGCCGGGCTGATGAGTGCTAATAAGCACGAAACTGCAGTCCTCGGCTGGAAATGACTGAGCTGGCGGTGTATTTCATATATTTCTGCTTTAGCCCTGGCTAATGGGCGGTAATTTACTGAATATAAGTTAGCTTTGTTTTATTTCTGTTATATAGACAGCATATAGTGTATTTTTTTTTTTTTTACATTTTAAGTGGCACAATTTTACATTGAGCCCATTTTGCAGCGGCTTATTCAGGGGTGCCCCCCCCCCCAGAAAATATGTTTTTTTATGTACAGAGGCTGCGACTTATTATTTTTTACACTAAAAATATCACAAAGCACATTTATAGTTAAATGACATTATAGTTAGTCATTTAACTTAATTTTTATCAAAAAAATATCGTTGCTAAAACTTGGCTTATCGAGCCTCTCTAGTGGTTAACATTTGTTGTGCATTCTCACTTTGTTTTCTTAAATTTGGTTGAATTTACTAAAGTAGATAAAGTTGTATTTGTATTTTAAATGTTTTGAAGCGCAAATTGTCTTACTGTTATTTGTAGAATATTTTAATTGTTACAATACTGGTGATTAAAATGCGTGGAATGGTTTTTTCATGAAAATAATTGGGAAAATAAGGCTTTTAATTTTGAAAAATCTAATAAATACTTTTAAAAAAAGATTTTGCAATCTAAGTTAGAGTAGTTCTTCAATAAGTAGGTAAGTTTTATGTTATTTCTTGAATAAATAAATAGACTTTTATAGACACTTTTATTTTTGTGTTCCTTTAACTTAAATTTACTGTTTAAATCTTTAATTAGAAAAAAATTCTAAAAATTACCGCACATAAAAACACAGAAATGGATTTCCCGTCACTTTTGTCAGTTTCCTTAATTGTCTTTTAAGACTGGAAAAATTATATTTACTTAAAGATTTTTTTCCCCTGCTTATCTCCAATTTAATGGATAAAAAAGCTATTTACGAAGTTCATAATTAAGTACACTGCTTAAATTAAGCTGTCAATTTTCAAACTAAATGAAGTTTCACTTAGTGAAAAATACATGGTTCATTAGTTAATTCATGGACATATTTTTTCGTTAAATGGAATTAGTGGAGCAAGCTTGTTGAGCTTCAAAATTGCCCTCGACAATATATAATTTTACCCGACCAAATCAGATTTCTTTTAAATAGCCTAATATATCATTTAATTGAATAATAATTATCGAAGGACGTACCATATTCTAAAATAAGTCCAGAAAAAAAATATTTCGGTCCTTTTAAGAAATTCGTTTAGAGCTAAATGAACAACTTTATCTTTCGGCAGTATTACGGTTTCTTGGTTAGCCTTCGATTTTATCTGAATATGAATATATATATATATATATATATATATATATATATATATATATATATATATATATATATATATATATATATATATATATATATATATATATATATTTTTTTTTTGTCATAATCTGATTGTTTTTTTTCCTTTGATAATTTATGAAGTTTGGAATTATTGCCTATTTTATTTTAAAACGTAAACATAAATAATTAACATTTTAATTAAAGTTACCTTTACAAATTTTGTCAACAATGCAGCTTGAACTTTTCTATTGCTCACTAGAACCACTCTTTTACTTATTCTTCATCTGTATGTAAACGTCGTGTACAATAATTGTTTGTAAAAATTATATATGTTTATAAGATTAAGAAACAAGGAGACTAATAGAGAGTGGCGTCGTTTGCTAATAGATAGGTGTCGTCTTTGTAGGCCTTTAACTTCTGGAGATATTAATTAAAATCGTAAAAATTAGTACCCTTTCGCGCAATTTCGGTAATGAAAATTTGTACATTTGAAATATTAGTACAAAAAGAAAGAGTGACATTTCCTGCGTCTGATGGAATTGCTTGGAACTTCCACTGGAATTACAAAACCATTTTTTTAACGAAATTTTAAATATAGTTCCACGTACCACGTATAATACAGTACCACGTGCCACGTATAATATAGTACCACGTACCGTGGTGAATTTTTAAGTACTATTGTTGAAGGAGAGAAAGCTCAGAGATTTCAAATGTTTATCTGTTGCCATTTTATATTTATTAAGAAACAGTGTTTGAAAAAAAAAAAAAAAGTTTTTTTTTTTTTTTTCAAATACCCAGCCCACTTGGGTTTTGATCAAATACCCGGGGGTTTTTTGGGGGGGGGGGGAGGGCTGATGGAAAAAGTGCCAACAGTAGCGAGGTGGACTTTGCGAAAGAGGAACGCAAGGGGACGCCATCTACGAAATTAAAATATTTTTAATTGTAAAAATAATGCAAATGTGATAGATAGGTTTAAAACCACTTTTTTTTTTTTTTTTTTGGTGAGTCCCTTCAAACCACAAGGTGAGTTCCGCTAAATATTTTTTTCCAACCACGGCCCTCTCTGGACTACTGCAAATATTCTACCGCCCTTTGTTGTCCGTGGTGAAATATCAAAAATTGTCCCTCAAAAAAGGTACATTTTGTAAGAAATTCTCCGATATAGGTTCTTTGTCGCGTTTTTCAAGATATATGCAAAAGATTCAACTGCCAGGAACACGGTGAATATCTCACTATTCCCTCAGGGGACAAGCGATTACGAAGATACCACGACGAACTTCAAATATCCAAAAGAACTGCTGCCGTTTTTCAAGAGAAAAGCGCTTTCAGTTTATAAAGAATTTGAAAGCCTTCGAAGCCATTTTTTTCTCCTGCCCTGGTCTGGCGTTGCAGGAAAAACGGGCTTGACGAAGCTGCTAACATCTCGAATTTTGTAAAAATATGTTGAGAGATTCGGCAAAGACCAGAACAGAATGGGGCATTGCTTTGGGCGATGAGCCAAACTTAAATTGCCGATGGAATGGAGGAAGGATTCGCTGGGGGAGCGAGTAGAACGAATAGGAATAATAAATTAGAACGGATGCTGAAGACAAGGGACCTACGCTGAGGAATGCGGTGGGCGTTTGAGTAAAGATCTTAGTGCGAGTGAATAAATTTCAGATATGGGTTTGAAGAAAATAGAAGTAGGGGACTCGGAAATTATAATTTAGAAAGCCATTTTCTTTCTCATTGCATTCCAGCAGTCTGTTTTAGGGATATTGCGAAAAAAAAAATCTGATTGGATTTTTTTTTACATTCATTTCTTTGGATCCTGGTGTGTGTTATTGTATCTCGGACTCATTACGTTGTGAAGAATACCTGAATTAAATATGTGATGCAGTTGCGATACAATTCTGATTAAATTGACGATTTATTGCTGATAGATGTCTTGGAATTTATAAATAAATTGAAACTAATAATTTTGTGTAAAAAATGTGGAGAGTCTCTTTTGTAGTATTGAAGCCTTGGGAAATTTATAGTGCTATTTAAAATGCTAAAGAAAAAGATAGTATCTCTTTAATCATTTTCTCACAAGGTTTGAAAATATCATGATATTTTCGAAAATATCCGATTTTTTGATATATATCCGATATTTTCAATCAGCCCAAACTAATGTCTTCAAAATAGTAAATGTATCCTCAAATCACTCTTTAATTATTAGTATTATAATATGTAGACTTAAAATTAAGGTTTCTTTCATTATTCATATCTAATATTTCATTTTACATTTTTGTCAATTTTAATTCATTTAGCATTAGCTGTTTTACTCATTTAGCTACTTTTATGAAGTTATATGATTCAGAAATAAACAATATGCAATAGTCAAGAGCACAGTCATAAGACATTTTTTTTTCCAACCAATGTTTAATATTTAATTAGGTACTTTTAATATGAATTAAAATTGTTACATTACTAATAATTTTATGAATATAAAATAAAAAAAGAATATTATATTATTTTGTTATATTAATGAGGTATTAATACATCATAAAAATATAGTACATAACTTTTTGGTTATTTTAAACAATAAATGAGCAATATTACTATGATTAATAATTTTCATATTGAAAATAACATAGTTGGAAAAATAAATATCGAAAATATCAAAATATCATGATATTTTCAAAATAAATATCGGATATATATAGTGATATATATCAACGAACCCTGTTTTCTCATGAAGCGAAAGGATTCAAAAATTAACTATCACAGTGAAATATCAAAAGTATTTCCCCATGCGTTCTGAATTCAGTGAAACTTTGAATAAGGTCTTACGCTATGCTCGGTGGGTTTTTGATACAGCTGCTCTAGGAAAGGTGGATTATTTGTATTATTTGAACGATTGAAAGTGGATCCAAAGCTGTTGAAAGCCCATCTTAAAGAATGTCCCATATTTTTTTTATTGATCCATACTTATCTGTTTTTTTAAAGTTTTGTATTCCTTTTTCTGATTTTTGTTTATATATTCTGCTTTAACGTGCATTTCCCATAATTGTTTCTCAGAGTTTTCTTAGGCGTTTACCACCAGTATTTTGTAGATTTGTGTAGGCCCATAATTTATTTTCTGGATTTCAATGATGCAAAGTTTTTTTCCTCGGATATCTCTACTTCCTTACACCGTAAAAGGAGGTTTTTGTTACTCCGAAATAAGTAAATTTTCAGTGAAAATCTGTATTTTATGCTTGAATCCTTTAAGAGGCACAGAATCAAACATTTAAGCTTTTGAAATTTACATCATTGCAGATTTTTGGTAAAGAAATATGATATAAATTCATTCTTTTTATTAGAGATTTTGTTAGAATTTGTAACTTAACCCGTTTCACAATCAGTGTAATTTATTTATAAAATGTAATTTATTGTTTGTAGTGTAATCTATAAAATAAGGTACGAAGTGGCATTGAAGAAGTAAATTTAAATTTTTAGCTACTTTATTACTTTTCACATTTTTACTTTCATGCTGTTAACCAGGACAGCCATTTCGACTTTTTTCGAAGGGAGTAAAGGGCAAAAACATAATGTAAATTATACACCAAAAAAAAAACCGAAAACCACGCCCACTTATATGAACAGTAGGCGCCGCTTAATGTGATCACTTTGGGACATTATAAATTACTAAATTAGCAGAATGAATTATACCTCTTTTTCCCATCGGTTAAACCATCCGTAACGATCTTTAGCTTACAAAGAAATGGCTGAGAAATGTTTAGTTGTTCTTCAGCATTTGCTGCAGAACAACTAAACATTCCGAACAACCGTGATGAGTCAGGGACTCATCACAGTTAAATTGTCAGAGCGTTTTAAAATGTCAATTTTTTCTTTGACAGTTAAATCATTGCACTTATAGTTCATCTCTAAAATGTTTGACGTTTAGAGTAAAGTTCTCAGTGTAACTAAGCAGAGAGAAAAATTCTTCTGCTTTTCTGATAAAAAGATGACTTGTTCTCCTGAAAGCTACTTGTCAGAATTTGCCTTTGTATTTCTGTTGATTAAGGAGTAAAAAAGGGGAAAAATTGAAGTTTATGGAAAAGTGGTAACAATAAACGAAGGCACTGATTACAATATCCGATTTTAACACATGTTAATATACAAGTGTTCCGGGACTTTGTGATTCTGATAACATTAAGCGAATGATAACATTGCCCGTGATCACATAAAGCGGCGTCTACTGTATTTAATTTCCCAACCCCGGGGGGGGGGATTGAACCCGTTTAAATGACGGGCTTGCTGCTAACTTTTTTTTTTTAGTTGCAGTTAACACACTTCAGTTTAAAAAGTGTGACACTGTAGCACCTCCATTAAAAAAACATTAATAAACATTTTTTTTTAGTTCGATGTACACAATGTGTGGTGAAACTGCACTGTTTAAGCCCACAAAGCGTTATGTGCGGTCAATTCGTTTGTTATTTACTTATTATTTTTTCAAACCTTGAATTTAAATTAAATTTAATTTGTAATTAATGTAGGAAATAAAGCGGAAGGTATTTATTCTTGAAATGCAGCATACACGTCAGCAGTTTTCTACTTACGAAGGGGTATTGAGGATACTTTGAGAGTGCGGTACTTCTTCTTATGACCCTTTGAAGAGGTATATTGCTAAAATAATTTTTCCTATTCCAAAAAAAAAAAAGGAAAAAACGCAATTAAGATAAGTACACCTGTAGTGGATACTACACCAGAGCGGAAAACGTTTTCGAGAAACAAAGATAACAGAAATGTTTCCTTACATTGGTGGACCCCAAAAAATCATCCCATTGTTTTATTTTTATTTGTTATTTTTTGGAGGGGGGGGGGGGGAGGCTAGCTAGGGAAAAAAGGCTTAAAACTTTTATTTTTTGAAGACGTTATCCTCTTTTGTGTATCTATAAAAGATGCACTGACCACAGTTTTTTTTTTTTTGTGAACATTAAAAATACAGCCTCAAAAACATGAAATGTATTTTCTTGTAAAGAAATTTTTCCGAACGGAATATTTTTCTGTAGAAAGTACTACAAATACATTAAGACCATAAATATAAGCGCGAGTGATTTATCAACCTGTGTTCCGAAAGAACAAATCTAAGCACTCGCCGAAAATTTCGAACAACTTCATATGAGGAAACCGAAAGATTTCCAGTACGAGAGAAAACGCAATTCCATAAACATCTGCTTAGAGGTAAAAACAAGATCGCTGCAAGTTCATTTGCGGGGAGTACTATAAATCCCGACCTTCTCTTTGCATAGTGCCAGAAGTAATTTGAGGATAAAAAAATAAGTAACAAAACTGAAAACGCCTCTAGTCCACTGCACAGTATTTTATAGACGCTATGCACGCAACGATAACCGTGCTGTTTTATACACATACGACCATTAGGGCCAAGTGTATATGCTGGGGAAAAGATTATTTACAATAAGTATGGCGGTAGCAACCAAACACAATTTATTTATTTACTTTTTTTTTCTCTTCTCCTCTTTACTTCTACCCTTTTCCGTTTTATCGTTTGGCGATTTATGATCGTGGACATCTGTGTGGGTTGGAGAAAATTCCCTCTAAATTTCCCTCCGCCTGTAATACAGTAGTTTGATGTACAGTGAGAAAGTTAGGGGAGATTTATGGAGCTCAGATATGAAGATGACCACCATACATATCCGTGAAAAGTAGTGTAGTGATATCGCAGGTGGTTAGAATAGGAGATGGGGAAGAATGCTAATGTCTTTTGTGGTGGGAATTTTCGTAAAACTGCGAAAACTAGAATTTAGCGCGGGTATTTTCATTCTTAAATGAAGAGCTGTTTGTACTTAAAACTTCCGAAGAAAAAACTAGCCTTCAGAATGTTTTTCATAATTACGAAAATGGAGGGGCTGAGAGTAAAAATCCTCTGAAAGAAGTTTTAAAAATTACTTAAAACGAAACTAAAATAACTAAATTTATGTATACAGTTAACATTACAGTTAAAGAAACTAAATTCGGTGAGGCGCACATTTACAACGAAATAAAGTATACGTTGCTTTAGATGTAAAAGCACTCTGTGTAAAAAATTGGAGCGGGAAAAAAGAAGCTATTCAATTGTTTTCTTTTTCTTTTTTTTCTCTCCTTTTCTTTTCGCTTTTTTTAAAAATATATTTTTAGTGCTGCTTTGTGGATCTAGTACTTGTTACTCTAAGATTTCCAATGCTCATGAGATCGATCTCAAAGCAGCTTTTTTTTTTTTTTTTAATTTCCCTTGCTTTCAGAATGTTTCTTTTTTATGTGCTTTTTCCTTTTTTAGTTGTATCACCATTATATTATCATAATATACTAAAAGAGGGGCTTGTGTTGCTTCCCCGAAACATTTATTATTTTGTATTTATTCGTTTCAAATTTAGGACTTCTCTTTCACTTTTTGAAATTTTTATATCGCCACAAAAATAGTCATTTACTACGAAGAACTTAAGTTTCTTAAGAGCGTATTTAACTATCATTGTTTTGCATCATTGTAATGCATAATTTCGATTGTCAGTGAAAATCGAAAAATGAAAATTTATGTAAAGGTAGTTTAAGCGTTTTTCAATAAACTTAATGACTGAACTATATTTGGTTTATTCGGAGTAACGAAGGTTTAAAATAATGCTTACCAGTGTTCATTGAAACAGGAATATACATTAATAGAAAACTAAGAGCACGTTTTATAATGAATTTGGTCTTAACACATGTGTAAGCCCCCTCCCCTGTGCGCGCGCAACATAAAAACATTTTGATTGTTCTTTACTATTATTTTTCTCTATAAATTCTATGATCTTATAAATATTTGGAAAATGCTTCCCACTTCATAAGTCTCTAATTAGTTTGCTTGTGTCAACATGGTCTGAACATATTTTGGTTATTATTATTTTATTTTATTTTGTTTGAGAAAAATATCGCGACTCGAGCTTGGAAAATTATTTCCAAGTCGCGTTAACTTTGGCAGTGTTTGCATTTGGAATTCGGATTTTTCGTTGCTTTAAGTTAATCCACATTTCTTTAATCACCGAATCCCAGTATTCCATAGTTTTGCTGGGGGTGCCCACCTAGTTTGGGGGGGGGGGGGGCATGACGCATGCTGTGCCGGTGAAATTTTTAGGGGGTGTTTTGAGTGGTATTTTTAACTTTTTAGGGGATTCTTGCTTTGGGGGTCGTCGCGATATTTAGGGGGGCAAGCCCTTGCCCTTAGGGGGGCACCCCTGGTTTTGCCTGCTCAAAAATCTTTCTTTCCAAAGTCAGACTACGTATCGTTCCTTTCAGAAGCTTTATCTGGTTAAAAGAAAGAAGCATGACTGAACTAGACAACAATCTATTAGAGAGCGACAGCGCTGGAACGAAGTTCCTAAATTCTCGCGGCCTCTGAAGATGTCTGAGTTGACGTTTCAATCTCTGCCGCGCACTTCTAAATGGCTCTTACTAAACGGCCCACTGAATTACACTCCTCTTTATTAGCTGCTAATGTTCGCGTCAATTTCCAGACGACACAGACACAAAAAGCTTCGGGGATGCTTGGGCGCTTGCTTGCTACCTCCGATTGGCGGGAGGCCATTTATGTTGTCTTGATGATGTCACGCAAGGTTCACGCTCGTCTATTCTGGGGCGAAAATGAGTTATTTTTCGATTTTCTTTGAGCCCGGAAGAATGCGGAAAATCAGCTAATTATACCGTCAACGTTTTCCATTCGAACAATGCCCTCCACGAGGCAGTGACAAGTTTTAATTTTCAATTTAAATGATAGCCTAAGGGGGGGAAAAATGGTTTTTGCAAAGAAACAAACAAATGAGAAGTTTCTTCATTATCTTCACAAACAATTTGGTTGAACATAATTATTATTTATCTCCATAAAATATAGAAAGTCTTTTTTTTTTCTTTTCATTTTGTGTGTATTTAATTCTTCTCAAATTGGACGCAAAAGTTAAAAGATCTGGATGCTGAGTTGAAGTAGGATCCGACAAATCACGGGGGCGCCAACCATGGCGACTAGTTCTTTCAGAACAAGAATATTTCAGAAGCCATGTTACATTGAATTTTCTTATAAGCAGAAGCGTCACTACGGGGGGTGATGGGGACGGTTCGCCCCAGATGGTACCCATCTTGAAAGGTGACACCCTTAAGTGAATTAAGGAATTTATAAAAAAATACAACCACTTCAAATCTGAAATTGTCCCCCTATATATCTCAAATTATATTTAACCTGTTGAATTTTAACGAAAATAAAATACAATATTGCGGGAAGGGAGCGGATGCATGAGGGGGGGGGGAGCCATGCGTCCTAGACAATTTTGCATAAAATGTATTCGTCATTTATCCTTAAAATTTTCTTACATCACCAAAAGAGAGAGAGAGAGAGAGAGAGAGAGAAAGTAAAGAGTAAAAAAAGAGTTTCTGAAAATTTATCTGTACATGTTTATAAAACTTTTTTTTTCATTGGGGGGGGGGGGGGTAGGTGATACCACAAATTACAGACTGGGTGACATCCGTGCTAGGTACGCCGCTGCCATAAACTCGGAGGAAATTCGTTGCGTAAAAATTTTTCTTGGCTCCTAAGATTTTACATACGTTTGATAATCACTCAGAGTAGAGTCCTGAAATAGGGATTATAAGTTAGAGTAACTTCTTCTTCTCAAAGTAATAATAGGGGGGGGGGGATTCAAAAAAAAAAAAAAGGTTCTCTCTCTGTCCCCCCCTATTCCGAATAGAGAATGATTTTTTTTTTTTTTTTTCATTTTACATTTATTTGAGGTTTTTCAAATTGAAAACAAAATCTAAATGATGTAACTAACTGTTGAAGTTGAGTAATTTCTTCTCAAAGAAATAATGCTCTTTCATTTTCTTGTGTATAACTTTGAATTATACTTATCTCCACAGAATATAGAGAAAAAGTCTCTTTGTTTGATTTTGCATTTGTTACATTTTTTCTCAAATTGGAAACAAAAAGTTTTGCTTGTTGAGTAGGGTTAATTTTTCTCGAAGTCATTCGAACACATGTTTTAAACACAGCAGTTCTATATTTTGTGTAAGTAATCAACAAAACGATAATAGTAGCCGTTGATAACTCAACTAACAAAATTAAAACACTCTTGACTCGCCACAAAAGAGCAACAAACTTCAGACATTGACTTTTTCGGCAACAACTTTTGTTCGTGCAACCCTAATTGAAAAGTCAAACAAGCATGGAATCTTTCACAGATTGTCAACACAGCTGTCATAATTGTCTTTCCTTCACGAAGATGCAGAAAGGAAATGTCAAAAAATTAGTCACCAGAAACTCTGAGAAAATGTGAATGACACTTTCAACGAAAGCTTTACACTAAAGTCACGGTTATAACTTTTGATTTTTGCTTATAAAGATTAGGAGGTTTGATGAAATTGTTTCTCGGAGTTCTAAAACTTGATACAGTAGACCCTCGTTTTACACGGGTTTATTTTACGCGGTTTCGATTATACGCGGTTTAAGATTTGACACCTTTATTTTATTTTACGCGGATGAGGTTCGGTTTTACGCGAATACGGCAATGCCAACAAGATAAAATTTCCCCCTTTTTCAGAATCCTAACTCTTAAAGATAGCAGATTGCACGTAATAAACTGCATTTTGGCGTTCTAATAATTGAGCTTGGGCCACTAGAGACATTTTATGCGATTGGTTCCAGAGCTCTTTTCCGAAGTAAAATTGTTGAACTCACACAATTCAGAACTCACTGGATGAAGAGCTTTTAGGAGTGACAAAGGAGGACAAAAGCAACGAGGATACCGACATCGGTGACACACAACCAAAAACATTCACGTTGAAAAGTTTAAGTCATTCCTAGACAATAGAAATGATTTTTCTGATCTGTGAGTGAAGGAAGATTCTATCATGGAAATGACGCAAGTGATCATGGATGCGTTAATGCTCTGAAAAGAATTAAGAAAAATGAACATAGCCACATTGGCAAGAAATTCATCATGCATTATTTGTAAATATACAACCAAACCAAATGACCTTTTAATATTCTACTACGGGTGAAACCGTGCGGGCACCGCTATTTCAATATAAATGTAAGGCGTTATCCTTCCGTTTCAAAAGTGTTCTCACTCAAAAGTTTTTCACTTAATTTTTTTATTTACCGTTTTAGATCATCTGAAAAAGAGCTGTGATAAAAGAAACTATAAATTTCGATTAACATTTTTTTAAATTGTGCGAAAGCTTTCAGATATGTACAGAAACAAAGGGATGAAAGAAATTCCCCAGATGGGAGGGAGGAGGGGAGGAAATGATTTTAATCCCACTTTCATTCTTGGAACTCAGAAAAAAGAGAGAAAAAAAAGGGAAGGATAACAGATCTAAAAATGAAGACTGCGACTTCAGTGATTAAGAACTTTTGTTACTGCCACAGCGATCAAAACTTCAGTCAGTAGTTTTTTTCCCCCCTTTTCCCTTAAACTTAGGACAATATTAATTTCTATCAAAAAACAGCTTAAGGCCGAAGACTGATAATATCCCCTCCCGCACCCCTGCCAGAAAGATCTTTCTTTTTTTTTCGGAGCATCAAGCTTTTACTCAAGAAAAAAAAAGTTTGTTTTTTCTTCTTCTATTCTTCCAATAAAAGGGAAAGATTATCAACAACCGTCTCCTCAAACTTGGACGAATCAAAAGAATATTGTCTCTTTGCAGAAGCTGAAATGGCATTATGGGTTTTCTGAAAGAATTACCTTCTTCCGAGAATGCTTTTTTAACGTGGCCCCCAATTCTTCGGAAAACCATTAAGAACTGTGGGAGGCAAATTAAAAAGGGAAAAAATGAAAAAATAGAAAATTTTCCAGATCTCGTGAAGGATAGGGGCGGGAAAAAATGAGGAGGAATGGAGAAATGAATTTTAAAATATTAAGCTAGCGACTAGAAATAATAGAACGACGTTTTTTTTTTAAAATTATTTTTTATTTTAGTGTTTTGATAAAAGTGCTTTATAGCAGATAATCAAATATTAGTCCTATCCATGGAAAACGGCCATTTTGTCTCGCACGTGACACCTCATTCATTTTATTAAAATAATAATTTAAAAAGTGTAGTGAACGAAATTTTGTTGCTTAAGAAATCGCTAACGTATTTGCGACTTCTTAGGCGAAAAATTATCATTATACTTTTTTTAATTATTACTTTTTAACGAAATGGATGAGCTGTCGGGGCAAAATGGCGGATTTTTCGTGGAATGGCCCTATTAGAGCATTGATGATTAGTTTAATAATGTTCGTCTTGAAAGTTTCACAATGTGGGCATTTTAGATTAAGTCTAGAGCAAGGTTTGCCGATATATATCAGTCGATATATATCCGATATTTATTTTGAAAATATCATGATATTTTGATATTTTCGATATTTATTTTTTCAACTGCGGTGTTTTCAATACAAAAGTATATTAATCATAGTATATATTGTTAATTTATTATTAAAAATAACTAAAAAGTTTTGTACTCTATTTTTATGATGCATTAATACATCATTAATGTAACAAAGTAAGATAATATTCCTTTTTTTACTTGTATTTTATATTCATAAAATTATTAGTAATATAACAATTTTAATTCATATTGAATGTGTCTAATTAATTATTAAACATCGCTCAGAAAAAAAGAAAACGTCTAATGACTGTGCACTGACTAATGCATATTTTTTATTTCTGAATCATATAACTGTAAAAGTAGCTAACAGAAGAAAAATGAGCAAAACAGCGAATGCTAAATGAACTCCATTAAAATTGATAGAAATACAAAATGAATTTTTAGATATAAATAATGAAATAATTTTTAATTTTAAGTTTACATATTGTAATTATATATAACAAAATAAAGAATGATTTGAGGTTGCATTTACTATTTTGAAGACTTTAGTTTGTGCTGATTGAAAATAACGGATACATATCAAAATATCCGATATATATCAAAATATCGGATATTTTCGATATTTTCGAAAATATGATATTTTCGAACCCTGCTCTAGAGTAAGTTTGGAAAAACAATATTCTGTTTTTGATGAAAGATCATAACAGTTTGGACCTTTGAGGAAAGAAAAAAAGATACATTCAATAAGGCTTAAAAAGCAGACAAAATTGAAGAAAGGGAACTTTCATTTTTTTTTTTGGAATTTAATGATTACGGGTCATAAACAAGCCAAGTTTTCACCAAGTAGGTATTTCCGTCCTTTTCTGTCGCACTTGACATTCCCCAAGTTGGAATTTTAATCCAAAATAGAGAGAAAAGAAAATCAATTATGTATGTTATTTCCTAATGGATATCAATGAAATGTAACCACAATTGATTTGCTTCATGTAACACAACTCTGTTCAAATATCGGAAAGTAGATATAAAATATTTGTGACCTATAACCATCAGTATGCATAATATGTGTAAGAATGGCAATTCAGGAAAATGGGGTTGTTTCCTTCAGTCAAAAGTAGTACTTTTTGTCACTGAAATTGATAGAATAAGCAAAAAAATAAATAAATAAATAAAATAACATGGACTCAGAAAATACTTTCATTTTCCCAACAGTTAATTTTTAATAAAAAAATTTTAAATGTCCGATCCTTCAAACAAAGCTTGGTCTTGATGACGTCACAAATGATGCTTTTTGGCGCATCTTTGTACCGCGTATACGTTATGATAATCAAGAAGCGAATTAGAATTGCGCTCTACGCTTGCTATCAACCCTATCGTTGCCAATACACGTGAGTAAAGATGCGAATTAAATAATTTGGGCCGTGAATGGCAATACTGAATGGCATTTCATCATTTGTGATGTCATCGGCAGAAGCGTTAAACGATGAAAGAACACAGATTTAAGTAATTTTTTAAAAATATTAAACTTAAAGAAATTATTTAAAAAATGGTCAGATTTAATGTTTTTAAGCATGCTCTTTCAGAAAAAATACTTTTAAAATTTTGGAAACGACCCCACACACATTGCATCTTCCAATCGTAATAATGGCTTATATTATTTTTCTAAACTGATCCAATTCGACAATGATTAAGGTTTTGTGTGTGTTTGTATTTTATGAAAATTAAGAAATTGGTCATTCTTCTATTATTTTTATACAAGGTTCATGAATTATAAAAAAGGCAGTAAATAATTATAACACCAACAAACAATACGCTTAAATGTTTCTTTACAGGCTCAGTGTCAAAGGTTGTTAAGATAAAAAAATACCTTTTTTGGGGAGAGGGACCACTTCAAAAACCTCCTGTCGCTGTAAAACAAAGCTCTTTTCAATCATTTTATGAATGTGCGTCTTTCTTTGTTTGTTTACTTGATGTTATGCGACCTCCTCAAAACGGAACTGTTCTGACGTCATACTATAAAGATTTAAAAAAAAAAATCTTTTTCAACTCGAAATTATATTACAAAATAAACAATGAAGTTCTTGATTGATTTGAGCAGATCGGTTACTAGTTTACACACTTATAATGACGAATGTTTAGCCTGTTTGACTTTGCATTCAATAAGTCCTTTGTTATATTGATAATGACACAATTCATTGTCCACGGATATCCCTAATTAAATTTCGCGGCTTCTAAAAATGAACAAGGAAGCATCGTTGTTTTCAAAAACGATATTATGTATTCATATAAATAAACCTTTCCTTCTAATTTGTTAACATTTCTACTCGATGAAGAATAAAGATTTTATGCAGCTGAAGTTGCAGAAGATTTATATCTTCGAAATAAGAATTATACTTAAAAAGAAGACTGAAAGTCAAGGGGCGATCTCAGGGTATCAGACTAATCAAAATTAAATAAAAAATGAGTCTAATCGAAGTGAAATTCAAGCGATATTTTATTAAAGTATACTTCAATTCAATATTTTTGTAATATAATCTATTTTTAAGATTTAGTAGTTTCTCTGGCACCAAGTTTTCGATGTTTTTGACATGATTCTTTAAAAAAAAAAAAAGAAGTAGTATACTCGGAAATTTTGTTGATTCCAATGACATTTGTAAAATAACGCATTTTTAAGTGTCGAGTTTTCGCTTATGTGTTTTGTTAATGAAAAAATAATAAATAATTTTAATATATTTTGATTTAAAAATGTAATAACATTATTTTTTTTACAGACATAGTATTTTTCCTCCCCCCATAGGATCCTTTTTTTTTTCAATCTAAAAATCTGTCATACATGTTTGTATCAAAGTTTTTTTTTTTTTTTTTTTTTTTTTTACTATAAAATCTTTAGCGAAAAATTCTTTCATGTGAAAATGAAATATGCACAATAAATTTTCAAATAAAGAGCGTTTGATGAAATTCGGATAATTCTGTTTAAAAGTACTGAATGGAAGGAGATACAAATCAATAGGAACAAAAAAAAATCTCTTTTTTTTTCATAAGTATACTTGCATATTTAGTTAAATTTAAATAATTGATTGTATTTTTGGAAAAAATGAATGAAAAGAATCAACTTTCTCAAGGGACTATAATTAGAATCAAATAGACTTTAATTTTCATAATTATCTTCAGAAAGCTTCAGGAAGTAAAATGTGACTTGAAAGGGGGGGGGGGGGGAGTGTGTCGTAAAAACACACTATAGAAGTGAAACTTCGTACACTTTGAAAAAATATCTATTATTTATTAGAATATCATGCAGTATCAACAACAGCTTTTAAACGTCTGGGAATAGATTTCATTGTTTTTTCTTTCTTTTTTTTGTGCAATTTCTGAGTAAATGTTCAACAGCACTTCGAATCTTATTATTCTTACTAGTTTGCTTGACGTTTCAATGCCTTATTTTCGTAATCTAACCTCCAGATATCTCTAAATATGTTACATCAAGTTCAAATCTGGCGATTGAGGACATATTTCTAAGCTTAAGGACTATTTTTGAGGCACTAGACTCAAACACTGAAATTTTATAAAAAAGTTAGAATCTGATTCATTTATCGAAGTGCAGAATTTTATTTATTATGGAATTTCCTGAAGTGAAAAGAAAGAACAACGTGGTAATAAGAAAGGTGAAAAAAAAACTCTACCTACAAATTTTAATTGTTAAAATCAAGACTGAATTTTCTCACAAAATTTAAAACACAGGAATTCATATCAACAATAAGTTGCTAATTAGTTTCTGCAAGACGCTTCGAAAGGAAACGCGGATAATATTCTAAAGTAGCGTTGTCTTCTGTACGTTCCACTTCACGCTTTTTGCAAATGTTAGAACTGCACAATAGCCGAAAAGATTAGAAGCCAACAAAAATCTCGTATTTCTGAATCATCTACTTTCTTGAAACAAGGAAGGACAGCAACCCGCCTAAAAAGTCATCCCCATGGTTAATTGACTTTCAGCTTAATGCAAACGCGGATGGACCGAACAAACCAGTTATTTATCTCAGAAAGTCCAAAAAGCAAACAGAAAAATGGACAACGTAATCCTCCGCGACGGATAATAAATAGGGAAAGTTGAAAAGGCTACCGTAGCTAAGAACATCATATCATGGTAGGTCAACTGACATTGATAAATACGGCTGTGTCAACTTAGAGAATGATTAAGCTTGCAGATTAGTTATTATCTTAAGCCCTTAACGATTAAGAAGCTTCTAAACGCCTAGAAGACTAATATTCTTTCCACTCTAAGCTGTTGTGCTTTGTGTTCGTGGTGCTTCGGAGAGGTGTTTCTTTTATGGTTGTTTATTAACAGGATTAGAGTTCCAAAATAAAAATATGTCTTATGATGTCTGGTGCATCAAAACAATTACTAGGTACCAGAAAAGATAATACTTTGATTATTAAAAAAAAAGGTTAGAAAAACAAAACAGTTTTTACTGGAAGAACTCCGTTGCTTCATGAATATAAAGAGAATTTTTTTTTTTTTTTTTTTTTTTTTTTTAAGTTGAACTTTTTATGCGAAGGCTTTGAAATTCTGATTCTCAACCTTTTTGTGTGACGGAAGTGACGTAGTTTTTTTTTTAAATTGTAGTAAATAATAATAATTATGAAGTTAGTTTGATTGATAAATTTATTGAACCTAAGCAAGTTGATATCTGTGGATTTTGTTCATTTTAAAAATTTTCTATTAATGCAGGTTTTCGAAGATTTCTTTGGTTCAAGTCAAATCATCTGTTTAAAAGTGTAGTCCACATTTCTTAAGTTCAGCCTTGAAATTAGTTTAACTTGTATTTTCAAAATTAACTTTTTAATCACGTTTTTAAAAAATAGTTTTTGTCAGCAATTGAAAAGCGGAATTCGAGTGTTTAGTTTTCTCGTTATTAATAACCTTTATTCTTCATCAACTTATACCATTTTGTTGCGAATATGTTTATGTCAGGCGCAAAACGAACAAGAGCGTGGCGTGAGACAAAACGTGCAGGTGAAGTTACAGTTCAAAATGTAAAAAAAAAAAAAAGTTAAGATTTTTGTGAGATAAAGTTTCTGGCACTTTTTGATTACCGATTTCTTAAAAATCAAGTTTTATTATGTTTTTAAAAATTTTCATGTAGTTTTGTTGAAAATAGATTATAGATCTTATAATTAAATACCTATTCCAAAATATTAGTTTTAACCAATGGATAGGGGCGTATTTCATTGGATATCGTAAGTGTACGGTGAACACTTTTGGGAGCGACTATAAATTATGCTCTCTGGCAATATAGGGCGAGAAAAAATCACTTTTACAATTCCATCCCATTAACTAAACTGTTCTGTAACATTTCTTTACTTGTTGCTGTTGTCATTGCATAAAAACAATACAAAGTGCAGACGATAAATTTAAAAAGATGTTACGAAGAATTTTATATATTGCAGACGATAATAAAATAGCAGATTTAGTTCTAAGCACATTAGACGATAAATTTAAAAAGATGTTATGAAGAATTTTATATATTGCAGATGATAATAAAACAGCAGATTTTGTTCTAAGCACATCAGACGATAATTTAACAAAAAGCCGTAACAACCCATTCGCAACTCCAATAAACTAAAGGGGGTGCTGCAGCCACTGTCTAATGGCGGATGAAAAAGGTAAAACAAACAAATGCCGTAACTTATAACTTGCATCTACGCTTCGTGAATGGCAGTAGTTTTTCATCGTGTTTGTGAGAAGCTTTCTTTTTTATTCTACTGAAATGACATTACACCATAAACTGTCTGAAGCCTGTAATTTACCCCAAAGAAAACAAGTGGAATGGAATGTTATACCTTTTTCTTTAGTATTGTTAACCACCGCAAGGTAGCGTATTCGAACTCTGGAGTTGCGTGATAAATAAATAAATAAAATTATTCGCAATTGTCCCATCTTTCCATTGAAAGATGACTCTCAGGAGAAGAGGTGATTGATTTTCATACTCTCCTAGTGCAAGGTTAAAAGTTGTCACTAATCCGCTATAATCCTAAGGAAATAAACACAGCACCAGTAGCTCAGAGATAGTGTTGCCCTCTAAAAGAATAATAAAATTATTAATATCTTAAAGAATAGGTATTAATAAAATAAATTTATTAATATAAATCAAATGTATAAATATCCCCCCCCCCTCCCCGTTCTAATCTCTAGTTGTACCTGTTCATCACTATCTCACAAGTTTCTGCAGGTAAACTAGAAGTTTGGCGAGCAAAAAAGAAATCCCTTTTATGAACCTCATCTGATAAACATCACTTCAAGAACACATTAAAGCTGACAATTAAAATTGAATAATTATTCCTTTCATTTTTCTCTCTCTTTGTCTTTCGCTTGCAGTTAGTTTTATTTTATAGATGACGATGCTGGATTTCTGGAGAAACTACGCAGCCCCCCCCCCCCAAAAAAAAAAAACATCTAACGCGGAGCTAAGGCACTAAATTATTTTAACTTTTGAACTGTTACGTTAATCATAAAATATAACGTGCAGTCACATAAGTAAATTATGTAGCACATGTTTTGTTAAAATATTGACAAGGCTGATCGTTTTATCAGTGGGTTTAATGTGTACAAAAGGGGTTTTTTTTCACCTACAATTCTTATTTTTGCAGATTTTGATGAGTAGGAAGGTTACATCTTTATGTGAGAGAAATGAATTAAGCGCATCATACCTAGTACACGTTCTTTCATAGCTATTCTCACCGCATAAAGAAGCCTAAAAAATTCTTTAGAAAAGATTGGGATTTTCTATTTTACGATTATATTGTAGTGTAATAAAAGTTCTGCTGTTACAGCTATTCGCAACTCCAGAGTTCGAATACGCTACCTTGCGGTGATTAACAATACTACCGAAAAAGGTAAAACATTTCATCCCCGTGTTTTCTTTGGGATAAATTACAGGCTTCAGACAGTTTGTGGTGCAGTGTAATTTCAAAAAAATAGAAAAGAAAGCTTCCCACAAACACGATGAAAAATGACTGCCATTCACTAAACGTCAAAGCAAGTTATAAGTTGCGGCATTTGTTAGTTTTACCTTTTCCACCCGCCATTAGACAGTGGCTGCAGCGCCTCCTATAGTTTATTGGAGTTGCGAATAGAAATATGCAGAGCTTTGTAGAATTAGAATTTGAAAAGTTATATTTGTCTATGTGAATACATAATCAACAATTGGCAACGTTCACCAAAATGACTAAAGGCAGGTATTAATGTCTTTTGTGAAACCAACATTGAAGACTTCGAGTCTACATTATTATTTGCATTTTTTTTTTTTTTTTTTTGATTAACTAAATATATGTATGCATTTGTGCTATAATCATAAAATATAATGAGAAGACTATATATGTAACTTCCAGACGGCTGTGAAATGAAACAACTGGTCATAACAATACGAAGAAATGAAATTACGTTTTGCAAACGTCACCAAAAAAAAAAAATGTTTTTAAAAACTTCCTACCGGTTGCGCGCTGTGAGGATGATGACCCCATGCTGCAAATGGGGCTTCTGAAATTTAATACGTCTGTTCAACTATCGATAAAACATCTGGCAGCCCTCGCGACTCGTAAAATAATATTTTCCCTTCAAAATGCCAGTTGCTCTCGTCGTGGATTAATTGTTCACCAAAGAATTACATAGTTTTTTTGAGTTGGTCTCTGCACTTCTAAAACTTACTCTTATTAATAAATATTTTAATGGTGCGTTTTGAATGGATAAATTTCATTTCTGAAAATTAGTTCTGATTTGAAATTTACTTTTACATTATTAAATACTTAAAATGCAGTTTACGACAGAATTTCTTTTTCTATATTTCATCTTTACGATGAATGCCAGAACAGCATCGAACTTTTTGATATTGATACGAATACCACTGGTATCTAATCAAAAGTATCGATACTCACTGCTGTCGATACGCCTCTTAAAGTTCATCTTGTAGTTCAAACCTGGCAAGTCATTAAGACGTTATGTGAACTACGCCAAAATTCCACGTCTCAGATTATTATCGAGTCGCCTGATATGGGACTTATTCAATAAAATATAAGTGTGCTTCCCTGCCTGTGCAATCTACCTTTGTGTACCTTGACATAATCTACCAGATAAATTATGTTGACTCCATGCTGCAAACCGGTCCACGTGAGAAAAAGAAATTAGGAATGAAGAAGGAAAGAAAACTCAGGTTTTGGGGGAAATGAAAGGAAGATGGGGGCAGTTGGGGTTGATTACAGTGATAGGGTCGCCAGAATGATCGGCCTTCTTTAAATTTGTTAGACACGCCCGCTCCGCACTCAGACAGTAGACATTCTCCGCCGGGGTCTCTTGCAGGAAGTTGGTCTCACCTTTTCTGTCTGCATTCAATTTTAAAAGTTTTATTTATTGCCAAATTTCTTGGTGTTTCAACAATTGCGTCTTGATTGCCTTTTGCTGCAAAAGCTTTTTTTTTTTTTTTGCAAAGTTTATTTTCGTTTTCCATCGGTTCAGGATCGGTACTATTGCCGGATTTGCTCGTTTGGAGGTCCGTCGCTGTAGAGTAGAGATGAGTTCGGGCTCATTTTTGAGAGTCCGGGCCCGCCCGAACCCGGATGATATTGTCTCGGACCAAAATCCGAGCCCGAAGGAAACTCTCTTGTATCAAAAACCGAACCTTCTACAATCTGACATGATCTCTCTGTTAATGAAAAATGTTATGTCAAATGTTCTTCATCAACAGAGAAGTTTCTAAATTTTCTCAAAATGCTCCACTTCAAATGCATTACTGTATGACATATTGCAATAGTAATCGTAAAAAAAGCACTATAAATAAGCGTTAATTTATTATTATTATTTTTTTTTTCTTTTTCTTTCTTTTTTTTGGTTAAAGTTTCACATTGATCGAACTGATTAAAATGTTCCTTTGGTTTTCTCACAGTAGGAACATGTTTATTTTCTTTGAATTTGTTTGGAGATTGACCATTGAATATATTTGCTTGAGTCCGAGCCCGAAACCTATTTTCGGTTTTAGAGCCCGAGCCCGCTTCGGGCCTGGGATCGGGCTGTTGGGCCCGGGCTCAGTCCGTCTCATCTCTACTGTAGGGCCATTCCACGGAAAGCGGTTATTTTGTCTCGCACGTGACGCCTCATATATGTCATAATAGCCGATGATCGAATAACCCTTTTAATTTTTGGGACCTTATTATTCATCGTAAACACTTTTGTATGTGCAGTTTTGGTTCCTTTCGGGTGCCGTTATGTCATGGTCGCCCCTCACAAATGCGTCATACTAAATCCGCCCCTGACCAACACCCAATTAACGTTGCAGATTTAATATTCAAAGAACTTTTATCATAAGGATCAATATTTTTTCATGTGATGCAAGGGGAGTGATTGTATTGCTTTTCAATATTTTTTTTTTCCCCAAACGAATCTTGCTTTGTTGGTCCTTCTATTGATATCAATTCTGATATGATTATCCACAGAAATTTCTGTAACTAAATGAAGAAATCTCCTAACCCCTCATATTCGACGCCTTTGATCATCGTCTTTTGATTTTAACCTATGCATTTAGCATGATTTATTTTTTAGTGGTTCATCTTTAGCCACATTCTAAGACTGAGCACGTACACGGAGTATCGGGATTAATATGTCTCTTGTCCAGTGGTGTTCCCATAGGGTATACTCCATATATGCCGTATACTCTCAAACATTTTTTAGACATATAGCGTATACCCTCAAGCTTCAAAAAATTTCATATAATGGCATATTACGTATATGATCGCATACACATATTGAGCGTAATGAATTACTGGGAGTATACCCTCAGAAAAATGGATAAGAATATCTCTCTGCTCTTGTCTAATACTGTCTGACCACGGACTGTATGGAAAGACAAACATCCGTTTTACAGCCGGAAATGGACGAATCTATTATTTTTTAGCGATGCCAGCTTTTGCAAAAGCAATTCAAATGAGCGGAATACCGGCATCAAATTTTTACTTTTCCCCCTCACTCAGTTGGATTCGTCTTATCTGGACGTTTGAAAATTCTATACAATCCGTGGTTGAACAGTAGTTCGTTGACCTCCCGACAAACTAGCACTACAATATCCGGCAAATAAAAACGGTTGAAAGATTCATGTTTCATGCAACTCTCCGTTTATCCAACGTTAAAAATATTTGTAAACTACTTTGAGAAACTCTCTTCTAGTATGTAATGGGTGTCTTACCGTGTACGCTAGATTCAATTTGGAAGTAAACCAGGACTGCGGAGTCGGTCCTTTTCCCTCTTAGTCCGTCACTCTGCCAGGAGTCGGAGTTGGACTGATTTTGGGGCAAAAGAGTCGAGAGTCGGAGTCGAAGGCTCTAAAATTCCCGTAGTTGGAGTCGGTCACTTTCTCTTAGACTCCGCAGCCCTGAGTAGGAAAAATTAATTTTTACTGAATCTTAAAATAGACACGTTCATGGGCGCCCATATACGGGGGCAAGTGGGGGCTCGAGCCCCCCTCCCACCTTAAAAATTAGAATTTCCTTGCTTTTAGCACTTTTTTCTTAGCAAAAATGTAAAAACATTTCTTCTCAAGCCATTAATGAATAAAATATTAAAAATGTCAAATTTTAATGAGCCTAAATTTTAATGAGCCCTAAATTTTAAAATATTTGAGCCCCCGTTACAATTTAGCATATGGGCACCCATGGACACGTTGAGATTCCTATTCCTATTCAGAGTCACAACAGACTACAACTGTATTTATGTCGAGGACTGCATACTAAGTGCCTTGCCTCCATTATTTTATATACCGATAGATGGCAGCACCATCACCGGGTCGAACAGTTAATGAGAATTTAGAACTAGTCCAGGAGCTAATAGCTACCTGGTGCTATCACCCCCAGAGGTTTCGTTTCACTTGGAGGACATTGAGACCACGAGCATATTTAACGTCGCCCAGTCCCCTTTAATGACGACGGTGGGTCTTCGACCATCGAGGTTCGAACTCAGGACTCTCCGGCCCCGAATCCGACACTCTACCGATCGGGCTACCACGGCCCACGTTGAGATTAATTACTAAACGTGATCTTGGCCAAATGACCACCGCGGCTGTTCTTGTTTATCTGCACCCGTTTCGTCAAATTTTCAAGATTCTTTCAAATTCAGTTATCTTAGTTTCAGCATGTACGCATTGAATCTCTGTTTTCAGTTAAAGGATGGTTAGTACTCGAGAATTGAGTGCTGTGAAATGTTAAATCTCGCACCATTATGTAACTTATACAGTAAAACCTGCAAAGTTGACCACCTGTCTAATTGACCGCTTTTTCAGGCACGGAATTAGCCCTTATCATATGAATCAACGTAACTGTACACTGTAAGTTGACCACCTGTTTAAGTTGACCACTAAAGTATAGCGCACCGCGGGTGGTAAACTTACACAGGTTTCACTGTAACATTCATTCTCTTAGAAATCAACCAAAGTTTTGTCCTTATTCTAAATATGTAGTTAAGTGTTGTTTCACATTAAAACAAAATTAAGTTCAGTATTTCTGAAAATTGTGTGAGATATTGTTTAGTGCTTCTTTTATATTTCTGTGGAGGGTGTATATCCTGTTGGAACCCTATTTCTTCGAGGATCAAAATGTTGCAAATGACAAAGTTGAACCGTTTTTCTTTTCAAGCTTTCGAGATTGAGTATTTCTTAATCTCAATTGGAGAATGCTTTTTGAATCACCGAACAATTAGGCCCCCAATGACATTTTCCAAGCAATTTTTTTTTATCAGTTGAGCAAAGAATAAGACCTAAAAGCGAATGGATGGATACCTTATCAAAGTTCACCTTTGCTTTCTGAAAATAAAAACATATTCAATTCAAACTTAAATTTGTTGAATTAATTCCCGCTTAGGTTAAATGGCACCCGAAAAAAAAAAAAGCCTAAATGTAAAGTATACATTCAAACCCTTTCTTGAAGATAAAAGCTTAATTACTAAGCTTACGCGACCTAAAACTAAATATTCGTAGATCTTTGTCACCCTTTTTTCTTATATATGTTCGGCTGGAAATAGTTCAGAATCTTAGATTAAAAATTAGAATTTCGAATTGTTAATTAATTAAAGGATCAATGAAGCTTTTCTTTCTACTTGAAAAATAAGATTTAACGTTGAAGTTTAACGACGTCTGCATTTTTCTGTTAAGAGTGTTTAATTCAATACAAATTGTTTAAGTAATTTCTTATACAACAAATAAAGCATCTGTTAAGTGCGATATTGAAGTTAAATAATGCGTCTTTTGTAATTTATATTTAAAAGAAATATTGGTTTAACATTTTCTCTGATTGGTTAATCCTTTCTCCCATTGTTGCAGAAAGGTTGATGTTGAAGAAAATTCGGCAGATAATCTGTTTTTTCATTTTTGGCGTAATGATTGTCGCTTTTATGTTTGAAACACTATCATATTTAGTAATTCGGACAACGTTTGATTACGATTTTACATTTTCTTTTTAAATTTTTATGATCATTTTAGTCCAAAAACATGGTCTTTCAAAAAGCAGCAATTACAAGGAAACTCGTGTCCCTTTTCTGATTGTTTCTTTCTCTTTTTTTTGAGCAATCACGATTGCTTATTTGACTGTTTTAATGTGCTATCATTTTATTTTCCTGCCAGCAAACTCTGCAGCATCACCGTCGACCGGCTCCTCACGATGCTGCTCCTCTAGCGAAAACCATCTCCAGGTTGCATCCATATGCTACACACGCGCGCATACATACACACACACACACAAACATACAGACATCTACACATACACACACACCTACACATAACTACCCACACACTCATGCCTGCACACAGACACATATGCCTACACACACACACAAACACACACACACGCATACATACAGACACCTACACATACACACACCTACACATAACTACCCACACACTCATGCCTGCACACAGACACAAACACATATGCCTGCACACACATACACATCCCCCCCTACCACAAACACTCATACACACAAGTACCCACACACTCATATCTGCACACAGACACAAACACACACGCCTACATACACACACACACTCGTGATTGCGAAAAACATAATTTGAATTCCAGATGTCAAAATTCAAATTATTATTATTTTTTTTTTTTATTAGTTCAATCAAAATCATCTCCAATTCCTTTATAAACTTAAGACCAAACTAGCAATATGGGTGGCACCATAATTTTTTCCCATGTAAACAACTACGAAGAAATCTTTTCTCTAAATCAAGCTTCATCTGATAAAAACAACTATAATTTTAAGACCATATTTGTCTTCTTTTGTTCTTTTAAAACTTTAAGCTACAGACACACTTATTGAAGCAAAAAATTGGAATATGTCGATCGTTATAGAGGGGGGGGGGGCATTTCTGTGCATACTCTGAGATAATTTTTTTTTCTTCCGTGCCTGTAATTGGTGCAATTGAATTTCAGATGATCACGCCATCTTCATATTTACCAATCATAGGCGTTTGGCAGTTTCTGATTAATGCGTTCTATAGCAGTCTTCTAAGTCTCAGACATGGTAAATTTTTAACCCGTGATGAACTCGGTCTTTGTGTGCTAAATTTATTTTTACTATGAGTAGATAAATTATTCACGAGATGCTCATTTTATCCTTCTTGCTAGTTGTGGATTTTTTTTTAATGGAATTTATTGTTGTATGTAATGCTGCGTAAAAATTATTCGAAATCGGGCACTTTTATCTAACATCAAATGTCTGCTATTTTATTTGAGTTTAATCAGTCATATGAAGAAGCCCGCCTAAAAGAAGGTTCTTCAAGAGGCTCTGGGCTGCAATTTTTACATTCCTTCGTAAAATGCAGACGAAAATTGCTCAGTAATTCTATTAAAATATTTACTTCTTGTGAGATTTAAAGCATCCATTTGCCAATTATACATTTATTCAATCTGAATGTGAATTACTTTCGTTGTTTTAATATTTATAATTTTATCCGTTGATATAATAACATGTCATTATATCTACTTACCGTGATGATCTTATAGTTTGAATTGGAAATGATTACCTTTTAGCGCCGAATGTAAAGTAAAGGCAACTTGTTAGGATAAAATTTGCATTGCAAAATACATATTTGTATTTTTTACTAGGAATGCTGTAACTCCAAACCTGCTTCTAGTACTTTTAGTACAGCAGCTTGATTTTCTTTTTTTTTTTTCAAAACTTTCGCTGCAACTCCAAAACATGTATACCAATCACGTTAGTGACGTTTAAAATTGGCAACAAATTGATTACGTCTTCTTCGATAGACTTTCTACTACCGTCCACTTATAATTTAAAATAATTTAATTAAAAAAATTAAAAAAAAAATTACCATTTTTTAAAATTAAATTTTAAAATTTAAAATTAAAAAAAAATTGAATTTTGATCTTTTGAATTTAAATTATGTTTTTCGCAATCACGAGTGTGTGTGTATGTAGGCGTGTGTGTTTACGTGTGGGGGGGGGTATGTGTATGTGTGTAGGGGGTATGTGTATGTGTGTAGGGGGTATGTGTATGTGTGTGTACGCATGTGTGTTTGTGTCTGTGTGCAGGCATGAGTGTGTGGGTAGTGTGTAGATGTATGTGCAGGTGTCTGTCTGTGCGTGTGTATGTGTTTGTGTGTGTGTAGATGTATGTATGGTGTGTGTTTGTGTGTGTGTGTGTAAGTGCGTGTATGTATGCGTGTAAGTGTAGGATATTGACGCAACCTGGAGACGGTTTTCGCTATAGGAGCAGCATCATGAGGCGGCCGGTCGACGATGGTGCTTCAGAGGGTGCTGGCGGGAAAATAAAATCATACGACATCAAAACAGTCAAATGAAAGCAATAAGCAATCGTGATTGCTCGAAAATATTTTAAAATTATGTAATTTTATAATTTTAAATTCAAGTGTTTTTGTTCATACAGTTTTAGCAAAGAGTTCCACATCTTTAACCGTTTTCTTTATGCTTGATGTGAGTTAGTTTGTGGGCAATTCCACGATAATGGACGTAAAAACTGCACAACATTTATTTAAATAAACACACATTTTACCGGCTTCAAGAATTTTTAAACTGATAAATATTTTTTTAAATACTTTTCGCCTGCGGCTATTTAATACCCACGTCTGTGGCTGTTAAGATAGGAACATTGGGGAAAACATGTTTGTTTAATTTTAAACAGATTTGAAGTCGTGGTTGTTTTTTTTTCTTCAAGCAATTGTGACATTTTTTTAAGGGTCCACAAATGATGTCTAGCTGTGAGGAGGAGGTGGAAGGGTTAGTGAAATTGTGACAGTTTGTGACAAGGGGGAGGGGGGAACAAGAAGTGTGACATCACTCGTTTTTTACACGAATATGAAAATGAAAAATAGTGTGACATGTAACGAGGGTAGGGAAGGGAGTAAGATGAATTGTGACAAAGGGGGGAGAAGGAGTCGGAAATGTTTTTAAAGTGTAACATTTGTGGACAGCCCCTAATGTAAAGCAGTTACTCATCCACAATTTATGTTGAAAGATCATTTTTGCAGGCATTAATTTCCTTTCGTAACAAATTTCGTCACATTCGTGGCTTGTGACAACCATAGTTAGACGTTATGTTGTCTGCATTAAATTAATTTTGGAAATGCATGTTTAAGTACTAATAATATTTTAAATTTTAATTAAAAAAAATCAACTCATGACAACAAAGATGTTGATTTGATTGCCCTTTTTCTACCTCATACCTGCCCGAAAATACTAAAATCAGAGGTGCGCCCCCTAAGAGCAAGGACGCATCCTTCTAAATATCGCGAAGATCCCTCCAAAAGCAAGAGCTCCCCCCCCCCAAAAAAAAAAAATTTACCCCTCAAACCCCCTAAAAATTTTAATGGGCGCAATGCCCCCCCCCCCCCCCTCATGCGGGCACCCCTGAGAAAGTCGACTTATAATGAAGAAAACTAACAAATACAATAAATTGACCCAAATACTTTCCCAAAGCATTCCCTTCTACCACATCTGCTTCCTCTTTAAGTTAGCGAGAGATAAGGTATCTGAAATTCTAGAAACGTTTACGTCGGAATATTTATCTCACCTGTCTCTGGAACGACATTCCACGAGGGAACCTTTTTTTTTCTTTTCAGATGGAACACTTGGCATCGTTTCTTGGGGCTGCTTCAGCCCGAAACATGCATTTCTAGAACAAAAAAATAAAAACACTCATCAGGGCTGTTTGATTTATCCGCAAGTATTACTGGCATGATTAATTGCGGTCCTTTGTATCCCTTGAAAACTGTCAGCGTCTTCAAAGGACATCGGGGTGTTTTATTGAGATGTCCAGAAGTTTTTGACACCGAAGAGTTGTTGACACTGCTTTTTTTTCTACCCACCTTGCGTGTCCTCGTCTTTTGGACTTGTTTATATGTTTAAAGATTTTAAAGTAGGCTTTCCCCTGTCAACTTGGCAGGGGATCTATAGTTTTATGGAGAACGTGAGTGTTTTTTGCTATTCCGAACATTGGAACATCGGCAACGGAATGGGTAAGGGAGTTGGAAATAGGTTGCAAAAATCTGTGTTGTTCTTTCAGGGATAAGTGAAGCGCTACCGTATTTGTTTTGTAACTTTCGATCAATTAATAACATTTCCTATAGTGCGTTCAGGGAGAATTGATAGGGGAAATAAACAAAGAAGGTTGCTGTTTGGCGTCAACATTTGCCACTTTCGTGAATTGCGCATTGGATTGGCGATTTTTCTCAGGATCATTTCGCTTACCTGATTGGCGCTGTGACTCGCCAATCAGACAACGGTATCGCCAAATGTCCCGTTGCTCTCTTTACTTCCACTATCAGTTCTCGCTGAATTCAATGTCGAAAAACTCTTGTGTTCTATCTCTCTCTTTATTTTCTCTGTTCAGGTACTAAATTAGAATTTCAAGTATATCTTGAAAATTCTCAGCAGCAGTGTATTCTTTTGGTAGCTCGACTTTAGGCACATTAAGTACGAATAACACTTTCAGTATATTAAGTTAAAGGGCTCATTCAAATCGATTTTGCTCGATTTGATCTGATCGAGATCTATCTACCAGTAGCATAGCGAAAAATTTCCATCTGGGTGTAGCAAAGAAAGTTTCAGGCTGCGATATTGGTAGATACATTTGATCGTATTCGATCAAATTCTGTTCGGGTCGAATGAGCCCCTAATTCTGCCTGCAGTGGGGTAGGGGAGGAAAACTGGCGAGAGGGAAGGGGAACGGTGTCCCCCACGCTTTTTATTGTATCTCAAGCGTCTTCCCTTTTTCGAATAAATGTGTTTCGATTTTGTTCTTTTTCTATTCCAATTTTAAGAACATTTTACCGAGCAAATTATCATAACGTGGACGAGTGAATTACCAAATTATCATAACGTGGAACCGTAACATGATCGAGCAAATGAACCTAGCAAATTGGCGCGAAATTCATCATCCATTATTTATAAATTTACAGCGAACCAAATGACCTTTTAATTTTCTACTACGGGCAAAGCCGTGCGGCGGGTACCGCTAGTGATACATAATAACCAATGTAAACTGAAATTAATGGGAGGTTGTTCACTCTTTAAAACGAAGCTCAAACTCGTTTTGCATGTAACATTTTTTTTTTTTTTTGAACCAATCGCTTCGTACATTACTTGGAAAGCACCTCAACGAATCTCGGGTTCGGATGCCTTGGACACCAATTTTAAAAGTTCCCATTCAAAATTTCGTTGAATCAAACACAACAACACCATACTGAAAATAAGAATTTGGAATATTGCTCTAGTTTGTTGAGGTATTCGGCGAAAACTAAGAATTGAGTTATAATTTTATTAACCCAATTAATTTGAAATAAGAAGGATTTTGTATTGAAATGTTACCTGCTTGACCATGTACAGAGTTGCCACTCAATTTTGGAAAAAAAATTCCCTGTGTTTTCCTTGTATGAAAATGACACATTACAAACAAGCAAACACTGATATTTGAAAAAGAAAATTAATATCTTGATAATTTCACCACAGAAAAATAAAATTGGAAGAAATAAATATTTTAATAAATAAGTAAGAAACTGAAATAATAGCAAGGGATTGAATATATTTAACTTTTTATGCAAGGTAAAAAGAAAAAAAAATTATCTTAACCATTTATTACTTGGACCTAAAAGTGTAAAAGTTAAGCAGAACAATGAATATTGACGATTAATTTCATACACTTTAAATGAAATTATCATGAAATTCAAGATGCATGTTAAATAAAACAATAAAGATTTTTCATGATCAACATTTTAAATTTACTTTTTAAGAAAAAGAAGCAAAATTAATATTTTTTATTTTACTTTCTTTCTGAACTTTATTAAAATTATCAATACTATTATTACTATTTATTTATTTATGTTTTGGTAGTTTATGTATTTGGACATTAATTTAAAAAAAAAATCCCTGTATAATTTCCAGGTTTCTGAGGAAAATTTCAAAATTCCCTGGATTTTCCCTGTTTTTTTTGTTGATTTTTGAATTCCCTGTATTTTCCCTGTTTCTTCAGGTTTCCCTGTGGCGTGGCAACCCTGATGTACTCTAATAAGGATTTTTTAGAGAAATTATTCAATATGGATTCACATTCATTGCATATAGCATGCAGATGGATGTCTTTGAATAACATGGTTGATGATCTGGAAGTACAAATGCCAATAGATGCTAATTCGCATTGAGTTATGATCTAAAATGTAGCTAATGTTCGGGTTTGCTGGCTATTCAAACTGAGTAATGGACCATTAAAGCCCATTAGCAAGATCATCTCTTCTGCAACCAATATGGAACGTGTTGAAGATTACAATCCCAAAATAGCCCATTTCGTATACGCAAGCTTAGTTAGCTGGTTATCCGCTTTAATTTAAATTAAAATGTATTTCACTTTTCTTGCTTTTCTTGAACTGAAGTTTTATGATTAATTTGTGGCTTAATTGTTTCACAAATACTGGTCAATGTCCGTATAATGCTGAAAACAGCGTGACCTTATTAGGGCAGTATCTGCAGAAAATGAATTTTTAAGAAATTTGAAGAAACACATTTTGGATTCTCTACTAATAATTGGAAAATGCTGGAATTAGACCTTTTTACTTCCTTTTGCAAAAAAAAAAAAAAAAAAAAGTATTGTATTCGCAAAAAAATTTTCACTCAAAAATCGGCCTTAATTTCCATTTTTCTCACCCGAATGAATGTTGAGTTTTTTTTTTTTCTTGACCCGACCACACGTGAATATATGCCTAGGAACCTACAGACACCCGAAATATCCATTTCGACGACCCCCGAGTTAATTACAACAAATTTTCTCGCGACGTCAGTATGTGTGTGTGTATATGCGTACGTGTGTATGTGCGTATGTATCTCGCATAACTCAAAAATGGTATGTCCTAGAAAGTTGAAAGTTGGTATGTAGACTCCTAGTGGGGCCTAGTTGTGCACCTTCCCTTTTGGTTGCATTCGGATGTTCCTAAGGGGGTGTTTTGCCCCTTTTTGAGAAGAAATCAATGTTAATTTTGTTGTAAACTCAAGTGGTGTTATAATTTGTCGGACACTTGGCGATATATCGCCAGTCTTTTGGTCGCCAACTTGGCGACAAATTTGGCGATTTTTTACATTTTTTATTTTAAATTTGGTTTTTATTTGGCCACTGTTGGTGATATTTAGAGAGCAAACAATTGAATGACATTAAAATTGCCAGTAATGGGGAAATGGCATTAAATTGGAGTAAAAGGAAGTCATGTGATGCACACATCAGCTAGTTCCTTTCGTGATTTATTTTCAGCTAAAACCGAGTAAACAATCTCGTACAAAAAAAACCTAAAGTAGAATAATGACAAAATTGCAAAAAAAAAAAAAAAAAAAGTGCTGTTTCTCTGCCTTTTACTTTTCCAAAATACCTCATTTTTATTTTCGTGTAATTTTTTATACTTATTCAAATTATTCAAATCTTTGCAACTGTTAGTAGAAATTCTTATCAAACAACTTTTCGTATTCATGTAAAAAATGCCATTTTTCAAATTCTTTTACTTGTATTTTCAAGCTTTTCAATTTTGGCATTTGTACAAACGATCTTCAAGCCATAATTTAAGCATTTGCCAAAATAGGGTATATTCCTTGTAATCTTTGTTTGGACTGCTTCAACAAAATTCATGAAAGTTTTTAACAAGGAATATTTAAACATAAGTTATCCTGAAATAACTAATAATGTAATTTTTACTTCTTTTTATACAAAAAAAAGGAAGTATTGTATTCGCGAAAAAAATTTCACTCAAAAATCGGCCTTAATTTCCATTTCGCTCACCCCTGAATGAATGTTGAGTTTTTTTTTCAATCCGACCACACGTGGATAAGTGTCTAAGAACGTGTACACCCCCCGAAATATCCATTTTGACAATCCCCGAGTTAATTACAACGAGTTTTCTCGTTACATCCGTGTGTGCGTTTGTGCATATGTGCGTATGTATGTCGCACAACTCAAGAACGGTATGTCCTAGAAAGTAAAAATTTGGTACGTAGACTCCTAGTGGGGTCTAGTTGTGCACCTCCCCTTTTGGTTGCATTCGGATGTTTCCAAAGGGGTCTTTTGGGGGAAATCATTGTTAATTTCGTTGCAAACTCAAGTGGTGTTATAATTTGGCGGACACTTGGCGATATATCGCCAATACTTTGGTCGCCAAGTTTTGTCGCCAACTTTGCGACAAATTTATTAGTTTCAAAATTGCATTTTATACTGTCAGTCATCGAAGAAAACCCGCGGCCTGAACGGGAAGTTGTTTAGCGTCAATCGCCGGTGACTGACATAGCAGCTAACATGTAAAGCATTCAAATGAGCTCCCTTAATTAGTTTTTGCTCCGTTTCAATTAGTTGTTGTTCGAATCAGACTATTGTCAGTTATTAACTCCTTAAGCTTTAAGTTCTAAGAAATCACTCTTTGGATGATTTTTCCAAAAGATCTCAATTTTAATGCTTCTTCAAGCAATGGGGTCGTTTCCAAAATTTTAAAAGTATTTTTTTCTGAAAGAACATGCTTAAAAACATAGGATCTAACTATTTTTTGAATAATTTGTTGAAGTTTAATATTAAAAAAAAAAATACTTAAATCAGTGCGCTTTCATTGTTTACATTTCTTGCCGATGACATCACAAATGATGAACTGCCATTCAGTGTTGCCATTCACAGAGCAAAATATTAAATTCGCATCTTTACTCACGTGTATTGGCGACGATATGGTTGATAGCAAGCGTAGAGCGCAATTTTAATTCGCTTCTTGATTATCATAACCTGGAAACGTGATAAAAAGATGCGCCAAAGAGCATTATTTGTGACGTCATCAAAACTACGCCTTGTTTGAAAAATCGGACAGCTTAAAAAATTAATTAAAAAATAACTGTTGGAAAAATGAAAGAATTTTCTGGGTCCATGGTTTGTTTTTTTTTTTGCTTATTTTATCAATTTCAGTGACTAAAAGTACTACTTTTGACTGAAAGAAACAACCCCATCCGCCTTTCCTTTTTGTTTTAGTCTCGAGCTCTCGCAAATATGTCAGCAAAATAACGAACTTGGAAAGGGGTTGTAACCTTAAACCCCCCCCCCCTCCCCCTATATCAGAAATCATTTGAATCTTAAGAAGGAAAGGAACATAAAAACCTGCATTTCTTCAGAATAAATGCTTTACTTTGAATATTTTTTTAATTACAGAGATTTTAAAAACGTTTATTTAAAATAGATGGAGCGTTTGACGTAACAAATGACTTGTTTTCAGTGGGCGTAGTAAAGCAATGACGATTGAATTCTGCGATTGCTTTTTTTTTTTTTTTTACTTTAATAGTTTTTGAAATAAAACTGCATAAGTATCGGAGAACTTATGGTGTTTTTTTTATATACAGTAGATACTCCTTTTACGCGGGTTTATTTTACTCGGATTTAATATACACGTTTGTGATTTGACATCTTTGTTTCGTTTTACGCGGATGAGCTTTGATTATACGCGGATGCGGATTTGCAAATAGAATATTTTCCCCTCTTTCAAAATCCAAACTCCTGAGATTTCAGATAACATGCATTGAACTGCATTATGTCTTGCTAATAAGCTAGGTTTAGCCACTGGAGACACTTTCTGGTTCTAACACTCTTTCCGGAAGAAAAGTTATTAAACCCACGTAATTCAGAACTCAGTGGAAAAACAACTTTTTAGAAGTGGCAAAGGAGGCCGAAACCAACGAGGATACCGGCATCGATGACGCATGACCAAAAACTTTCACTCTGAAACTTTTGAGCCATTCCTTGACAATGGCCAATGATCTTTCTGATTTCTTAGTGAATGATGATACCGTCATGGAAATGACACGAGGGATCTTGGATGCGTTAATGCTCCATAAAGAACTGCAGAGAAAAATCATTAATGACTGCCAAATAACCAGCTCTTTTAAAAAGTTAATTCATCGAAATGAGTACACATTAAAATTATTGTTTCGCCACCTCTGGTGCTCTGAGCGAGACCCACGTGATAACAGGCCAGACAACTCCCCTCCCCCCCCCCGCTTCGTTACGCCACCAGTAGTCGATCTTTGAACTTGGCGCGAAACTTAAAAACAGTGCAGTTTACCAGTAGTGTTGCTTGCTCTGGTTGATATAGATGAAATAGGAAATATGTAACTTCGGATGCACATTTTTGAATACAATTCTGTTGGATTTATCTCTTCCTTCCCACGTACCGGAATGTAGAGGCAATTAAAAAATATATGTATAATATAAGTCTTAAGTATCTGCTGAGTGAAAAGTGAGTCAGCGAGTTCCGCTGCCGAACAACCTGCATGTAAAGCAAAAAGCTGGACGCCTCATGGAATAAATTTTAAAGTTCGGAGGTAAGTACTCTTTTCTCAGATAAACAAATTTACATTTTATGCAGTTAAGATTTCTTAAGTTTTCCTCCATTACACAAACAATTGTCAGTTTCCTTTCCGATATCTTTGTCTGTAATTTGTAATTTCAGCATACTGCTTTAATATTTGAAACGGTTAACTTGCAACTTTTTATTTCTTTATTTTTTCAACTTTGAACACGCATTTATTCGAAATGGATTTTCCAAACTAACAATATACATATGTCAAAATTTTCTGCGAATATACTTGTTGCTATCAGAAGCGTAACTTGGTGTTGATATTCAGTAAAAATGTAAACAAGTTTATTGAAACAGGCTTTTAACTGAACTAATCTTATATTTTCGGTTTCGATTAAATTGTTTTATACGCTAGCATGTGTTATTTTGATCAAAAAACATTCCTTGATGGGTTTCCGTAGTTCTGAGATAAAAGATTAGATTTGAACGCCGGAGGTCGTGGGTTCGATACTTAAACATTTCCCCCCAACTACGCCCCTGCAATGTTATTCAAACAAGCAGGTTCTGTGCGTAAATTAAAAAATATATATATGGTTTTTTTTTTCACTGTTGTCTTTAGGTTTTATGATATTTATGCACACATTGTGGTTAAGTTAACGGTATTCATAATTTCTGGGCTTGCGAAAGATTAATTTTGAGCAGTGGATACACAACGTGTTTTTGCCAAATGCTCTATGCTTGTTTGTTTATGCTTAAAAAAGGCAAAATGTCTTGAACTACATATTTTTTGAACTCCTTGGGTTTTCTGTTAATAAGCTTTCAGGAACTCTGAAACTGTAACATAAATTGAATTAAAGGGCTGTCTATAAAGTATGTTACAAACTTTTGAACAAATCCCCCCCCCTCCTCCTTGTTACATGTAACGCTGTTCAACATGAGCATATTGTTATAAACAACGCGTGATGTCACACTTCTTGTTATCCCCTCCCTTCCCCCTGTCACAAAACTGTCACATTGATTTCCTAAAAGAGCATACTTAGCAAAATGTTGATCTAAATTTAACATATATGAGGTTTTAAGTATTAAAGAAAGTTGCTAAAATGGTCATTCTATGAAAAGTTTTTTGAAAAATATTACTTTGTCATCAATTAATGCTTTTTAAAATAATTTTTCAAAAGCCTAAAATGATGAACAATTAAAGCCCCCCCCCCCCACACACAAGAATCATTAGCAGCAGAAAAAGCTAAAAATGGGAAAGTAGCCGAATTCCAAAAAAAAAAGGCTGTTTAGATATTGAATACATTTTTTGATATACAACATACAGTATTCATGATGTATCATTCATTCTTTAATTAACGTTTTTCAAGTTGAATTCCTGTGTAATTTTTCGAGAGTGCCCACCGAAGGGGGGGGGGGGGGGGGTCGGAATCATAGTCTCATAGTAATGATAGCTTTTCAACGGCTATAGTTATAAATAACTGTGCCCTTGAAATTTTAAGGGAGATGGAGATGTTTTAGGTTTTTTTTTTTTTTTTGAAGGTTTCATAATTGAAGGGGGTAGGGCACCGTCTACTTTGGGGATGGCACCCAAGCATTCACGTCTTTTTAAAAGCATAAATTTGCTCAGCTAAGTTAACATTAATAATCTGGTATTATGTACTTTAATTTGATGTTATGTCTTTGAAACATATTGCAGTCCTGTTTCCCGTTTACTTAAGTAAAAATGTTTATGTATTTTTTAAAATTTCATTTAATTCTTATTCAAATACAATAGTAATATTATTTTTTGTTTTGATGTAATTGTAAAATGAAAGTTCATTTATTTATTTGAATACTTCTTAAGACTTAATGTTTCAATACAATATACGAGTACTTAAAATGCGATTAGTTAAAAAACAATTTCTAATGAAAAATAAAACTGTGTTTATTTATCACTTTGTTTTAACATGATTGTAAAATAAAATCGTGTTTAGTTATTTGAATACTTTGTAAGACTATGAATTAAGCTCAGTGTATTTTTTAATGTATGATTATCGGTTCCTTTTTATGTTTTCAAATGAAAAAGTAGAACTTGTAATGCTACTTGAATAACAGAAGACAATAATAAATAAACCAAATAGTTTTATTTAACCAAAATATTAATCGAAGTGCTCCCTTCCCAATATCATTGTGGATCGACAAACGATGACGTCATTTGCTAGTTGGATGGCCTTTTTATCTCGAAGGCCTCGCTCTGAGACGACGAAATATTTATCTGTCTTGAAGCAATTTTTTACTTCCTTTTTCAAAAAAGGAAGTATTGTGTTCGCGAAAAAATTTTCACTCAAAAATCGGCCTTAATTTCCATTTTTCTCACCCCCGAATGAATGTTGAGTTTTTTTTTCTTACCCGACCACACGTGGATATATGCCCAGGAACATACATACATCCGAAATATCCATTTTTACGACCCCCGAGTTAATTACAACGAATTTTCTCGTGACGTACGTATGTATGTGTGTATGTATCTCGCATTACTCAAAAACGATTTGTCCTAGAAAGTTGAAATTTGGTACGTAGACTCCTAGTGGGGACTAGTTGTGCACCTTCCCTTTATAGTTGCATTCAGATGTTCCTAAGGGGGTCTTTTGCCCCTATTTGGGGGAAAATCATTGTTAATTTCGATGTACACTCAAGTTGTGTTATAATTTGTCGGACACTTGGCGATATATTGCCAGTCTTTTGGTCGCCAAGCTTTGTCGCCAACTTGGCGATTTTTTTTCTCTTTTTTAAAAAACTTTGTTTCAATTTGGCCACTGTTGGTCATATTTAGAGAGTAAACAGTTGAATCACTTTAAAATTGCCAATAATGGGGAAATGACATCAAATTGGAGTAAAAGGAAGTCATGTGATGCACACACACATCAGCTCGTTTTTAACCTATGAAACCAACCCCTATTTTAACGATACCATTTAGTCTTAATATACGCTGTATTGGTTTCCTGAAACGAGGGCCTACTGTACTATACATGTGATAAAAATTGGCAGCAGTTTAGAGATAGGAAAAAAATTACCTTTTAATAAAGAAGTATCAAAATAGGCACATGAATAATGATATATTTGCAGGAAACGATTTTTATTTGTATCAAATTAAAATTTTCTTAACCTCAATTTAAACTCTTTTTTTTTTTGCTCAGTTGTTGTAAAAATACAACCTCAAAGCTTGGCATTGCTAGAATAATTACATAATTATGTTTATGAAGATTTACAGATAAAGATGAATTTGAGCGTGTTTGCATTTGATATCTTCATTTTTCAACTTATTTTTTTTTCTTTTTTTTTTCTTTCTTTCTTTTTTTTTTTTTTTTTTTTTTTTTTGTTTGTTTCTTATAACGTTATTTATTTATTTTGGGATTTTAAAATGATTTCAGTTTATTGTTCAAAGCCATTCACAATGAACTTACTACATTTTTGTGGATAACATTAACAACTTTCTACAAAGAAGTAAATATTTTTTGAGTTCTTTGTACTTTCTGGATTTTAAATTTCACTCCACATTTTGTTACCCAACATCTAGTGAATAAAAGATCTGATTGTCTTTCACAAATAATTAGGCGAAAATACTAATTAGTATGCTGCGAAAGATTTTACTTCTCAGAAAAACATAACCATTTTTTTCTTCTCGAAAAGTTGTTTTCTTTCCTTATTTGAGGCTATAATACAAACTTTATGGCTAATTTAGTACATTATTCATCCATCAATTTTAAAGTTATAAATTAAAGCTTCGTTTTGAAAAAACTCTTTAGATTATTATTTTTTGTTTAAAAATGAAAAAGTTATTCATTTTTTTAAGGAAAAGACTTCATTTAATTGCTTTCACACATCCAAAAGAAGAAAAATTTAAAAACTTAGTAATTAAAATTTATGTTTTCTAAAATACCTAAGCGACACTAATAAAATTTACTCCTTTGAATTAACGTTGGCTGTGTCATATATTTCAGCACACATTGTGGAAAGGGGTTGGGGGTGGAGACAGGTTAGAGAGATGGGGGGAAAAAAGAATTTCTCTCTCGAAAATATAATTTTTTTCGACTGCAAAATATTATTTTATATCATCATCATCATAACTGACTAAACAGCCTAGTTATGGGCCAATACCTTCCTTAAAAATTCCTTCCTTTTTTTATAATGACTTCTGATTGATAGGTTAATATGACTTCTGGTTTTATTACAGATATTATAAAAAAACCTGTGCTATACTTAAAAATCTAATTTCCCTGAATTAACATTGTGTAATGTGTATGTATATAGATTATACACATGGCGGAAGAGGGATAAAATAAATGAATAATAAATGTACGTTTTCTACTAGTTTGTTGACACTCTCAGCTTTAATGAGATAACATCTGCCTCCAGTTCGGTTATTCACTATTCCAGACTGAAGAGTTCTAATAAGAACGAAACTGTAGTCTCTGGATGTAATTACTGGGCTCTCTGGTATATTGCATGCAGTTCTAAAAATCCCTTCGTGTTTTTTTTTTTTTTTTTTTTTTTTTTTTTTTTTTTTTTTTGTCCGATAAAATTTAATCTGTAAATCTTTTTATTCGAACATCTTATTCATTTATATTTGTTTGTTTATATTTTTAATATTTTTTCCAAGTTACTTTAACTGTTTTTCTAATTTATTGTGCTGCTTTTGTTCAGAAATGACGGAGCCTGGTTTGGCCAATGGGAATATCCCTTCGCAAAACTGATTTTCTTCTTATTGATCATCGCTTGCGTATAACTGCCAAATGAATGCGATGGATATGAAGGGACACCTTTTTTCGCCATTCATTCTGACAGTAATGAGAATGTTATGATGCATAGCTAATTATGCCACAGGTGGTTAAAAAAAAAGTCGAAGCCATGTCGCGTCTGTTCGTCTTCTTTGTCTGGAACTCGGCTTCTTTTGTCTTCTTCCATACGTTTGGAATAGCATCTTTCAAGAGCAGGCAGAGCCATCAGAAGTCATCATCCGCCGGGGGAAGAAAGGCAGCCGATAGATCGGAAGAGGGGGTCATTTGGGAAAGGGGGGGGAGTTGTCTGGCAAAAGAGAAGTTCTGTGACGTCATCGTATTGAACCATTCTCTTTAATTGTCCTCGGTCACGGCAGTTGCCGTTCCAGCAAGACCATGGCTTGCAGTTCGTCAATAAAAGTCCAATGATTTTCGATGCACATCAGCATGCATCACTCTCACTCTCTGCGTTTCTGGCGCAGAGTCGAGCGAAGAATGGCGTTTGAGTTTGAGGTGATCTTTTCTGGTGTTGAATGACTGGTGTTTAATCATGCTCATGTACTTTTGAGCTATCACGATTGCTTATTGTTCTCATTGGACTGTTTTTGGCGTTACGCTGATTTTATTTTCCCGCCAGTACCCTCTGCAGCATCACCGGCGACACGATGCTGCTCCTCTTGCGAAAACAGTCTCCAGGTTGTGTCCATATCCTACACACACACGCATACATACACACACCTACAAACTCACAGACACCTACACATACACACACTCATGCCTGCACACAGACACAAACACACATGCCTACATACACACACACGAACGCATACACGTACAGCACTGCATACACAACACGTACACACACACGCATACATACATACACTCACACACACGCACCCACACACATGCGCCTACACAAACACACACGCGCATTCATACACACACATGCTCGTGATTGCGAAAAACATAATTTGAATTCAAGATGCCAAAAATTCAAATTAATATTTTTTTTTTTTTTGAGTTTGTTGCCTGAAAGGATATGTTATAACAGCCAGGGTTGGATGAGACTACATAGAAATTACATACAAAATAACATAGAATTGCTCACAAGAAATTAAAAAACGTAAGAATATTTAACATTTAAAAAAAAATGGCAATGGATCATTTGAGGACTAATTTATCAAAAGGGAACATATCCATTTTCCAAAAATGTTCAGGAGGTGAGAAAAACGAATTAGGGTTAGAGCAAAATAGTTTTATCAACTTCTCTGGGTACAGAATTGAGCACAAAAGCACAGCTAATCATTGCCCAGAGTAAGAAATGTTTGTGTAAAAAAAAAAAAAAAAAAAAAAAAAAAACAAGGAGATATATCGCCATCTTAATTTTGGATATGTGCCCTTTTGAACGAAACCCTGAATGTTGAAAATTCCAGTTTCACCAAAACTCTCATATTTCACCTTCTCATATTCTATTATCGAAGTACAGGAACCTAAGAGTAGTGGATTAAAATTTGAGGACTTAGGACATGTGTTCCTTTGGATCTAAATGTCTTCGTACTACAGATTCTTTCAGGATATGTCTCGTTTTGTTCAAAATAAAACGTGCAGAGGACAGATTTGTTACCTTTTGATCAAAAAGCCACACTTTAACCTTAAATAAAACAGGATTTCCCACGTTTGGACTTCTTGAGAGTAGCTGATTTGATGAAGGACATCTGAAAGATTTAGAAAATGTTATAAAATGAATTTTTCTAAAAAGTGGATTTGTTCCCTTTTGTTAAATTACTCCTCAATTGTCTTCTGTTTCAAACGACTGTAGCGTTTGAATGAAGCGCGGTCATGCAAACGCTTATTATTAATATCTCTTATATAATTAAAAACTGAATGTATCTATGTATGTCCAAGCTTCTTCTCCCGAACGACAGTGAACTGACCATCGAACCAGGTATCGATGGATTCGTAATCTTCCCGTCTTCATGTTTGGCTATTTAACATAATCCTCCGACATTAATTAGCGGAGACATCAATTAAAAACTATTAATTATGAAGCTTGGATTTCAAAATAAAATCCCTAATTTTCGAAGGCTTTCCTCCATTATTTTTCAGTGCTTCATCTCTACTTTCCGCAAGCCATTTTTTTTCTCGAATATGAACAGGTAAAATTCTTGTTTTTGTTTAGAGGTTTTTCCTGTAATCAGGGGATTTAAAATGTTTACTTTTTGGGGGTTTTCCGCAATCTGCCGCAAAATTTCACTTACTTTTTTTTTTTTTTTGGTTCAAGCCTGAGTGTTGAACTTGCGTCACTTGACATAACAGTTATTTTCGAGGTGGACCGTGCAAAGCCGGGCGACGCAGCTAGTATCGAAATAAAAAACGAATGCTATCATAGTTTCAAAATTATCTGGTGAACGAAAAATTTGTTTAAGATAATTACGGATTTGATCTGGCTTATCCGGATGAACAAGGGCCGGATAAACGAGGTAATCTCCATTTCTACAAATTTATAGCTCTTACACCTTTTTGCTTCCAGATGCTCCAATTCCTCGTCATTAAAATTTACCATCTTCTTAATCACAATTGCTATTGAATTAGAATTTTATCTTCCTTTCCCAAATTGCCCTTATTAAAATTCGCCGGCTTTCTTTCTGTTCTAGACGAACGAAACTGAGATTTCATCTCCCTGGTGAAAGCCCCGCTCGTAAAAAGCGTTCGTGAAATTTGAAAAGAGTCGAAAGTAAAATAATGCGTCCCTGCGGTAACTGGCATTTTAGGCAATTCCCCACCTAAAGAGCGTTTTATGCAGACATTGCTCTTGATTTATTTCGTGATATTTTAGCCGCTTTTATAGTCGCGGGGATTTGCCGAATTTTAATTCTGCTCCGAAGACTGGCGCTCCGAGTTAAAAATTCTCCGCTATTTATGGCTGGAGGAGGGTCCATATTTATATTACGGCGTGTTGGAGGTTTCGCTGTAAATTCTGATCTTCCTTGTCCGAGGCCAAGATTCATCATGGTTTCGCATTTGCGGAATGGTCTCTGGTGGTGTGGAGGGGGCGCGGGGAGAATGTCATTTTCGAAGTTTTACGATTTTCTTGTAGATGCGTTTTCGAAATGATTGCTTTTTGGAGTCTTCCTGGTTCTTCGGAAGAGTTCTAAGCGACGACGTCTGGAATTGGTCGTGAATTGAGCTGCAAAAATTATGCATACATATCGGGGATTAATTCAAAAGAAGTGCTGGAGCCCTATAATCCTCAGAACATGTTTTCACGCGTAAACAGGCTCATGGGGCGGAGCCTCCCAAAAGATTTAATTGTTCGGCAAATTTTGTTTTACATTTCGGAAAATGTGGAGGAAATATTGAAATATAGTAATTACTTTTTTTATTTTATTTATTTTTTTAAATAATATATATATATTTGATTTCTAATGTTTAATTATTTTTTGTGACATCATTCTTGCTAAATTAACAATAACCTATCATTTAATCTGCGGGTAAACGTCATAAAACACTAGTTAATTAATAGAAAGAAGGAAATGTGGGGCAAAGTGAAATAGTTAATATGACTTACTTTTTTCAAAATAAAGAAGTTGGAAATTTGTTCTGAAAATTACGGTATATATAGAAAAAACATATTTTACAATAAAACTTGCATTGAAAAATTATTTTTTATTTTTGGCAGTAAAATTTACCTCCAGAAATAGTTTTTTCTTTTCATGGGGCAAAGTGAATAATAAAACATTTTTCTGATGAAATATTTTCTATTCAATTAAATAATTGAATAAAGAAATGAATGAAAAGGAAATGAGACAAAAAACGAATAAACAAATAAATTAAGTCAAATAATTATGAAAATTAAATCAGTTTATAAAATAGTAAATGAATGAGAAAATAAGTGAATCAGTGAATAAATAAGGGAATTATTAAATGAAGGGTTGTGAATAAAATCTTTACTAATTATAAAGCTGAAAGTCTCTCTGTCTGGATCTCTGTGGCGCGCATAGCGCCTAGACCGTTCGGCCGATTTTCATGAAATTTGGCACAAAGTTAGTTTGTAGCATGGGGGCGTGCACCTCGAAGCGGCATTTCAAAAATTTGATTTTGTTCTTTTTCTATTCCAATTTTAAGAACAAAATTATCATAAGATGGACGAGTAAATTACGAAATTATCATAACGTGGAACCGTAACATGGGCACAAGCCAATTGGCGAGATACGAAATTATCATAACGTGGAACTGTAACGTCGGTACAAGCCAATTGGCGAGAAAATTCACCATACATTATTTGTAAATATACAGGCGAACCAAAAGACCTCTTAATTTTTCTATTACGGGCGAAGCCGTGCGGGTACCACTAGTCAATAATAAAAGAAAAAAATTTTGGCTTACAACAAAATTTTTCATATGAGTATCAATTTTTGAAAATGGCTTGTATAATGATATTCTATGATTTTCAGAGGTATTTTTTTCTTGACTGGAAAAGACTACATGTGTTACTACATAGTAAAAATATTACTATATAGGTGGCACTAAAAGCAGAGTAAATATTTCACCATTTCACTTTGCCCCGCTATTTCACTTTACCCCACATTCCCCTACTGATTTTGCTTCTCCTACCAACACCTATGATTGCCGAGAAGAAACCTTTACGGCCGATTTTTTCTTCACTTGGTTTCCCTTAAATTTTTTGAGTATGGGTACGAAATTCTACCATTGCTATTATCGTGATTAATTAACACGAGAAAGAACTTAAATCTGAGACAGCGTGCTACATTGTTTGATGGAGTTCTTGCTAAATGACCCATAACAACAGAAATAAAAAGCCATACCGATCGATTTTGATAAGAATCGAATTTTGATTTAAAAGCTTACGCACGCTGATTTAATTAAACATAAAAACCCCGCTTCATAACGACAGCTTAGAAAATTTATCGCTTTCAGTCAGCTTTCATAGAATCGTTCTTTTACAACTATGCGTAAATCATACGTATTCTATTGTGTAGCTCCACCCTATTCGAATCACATCAAAGACCAAACTAATGACCCATAAAAATAAACTTTAATGACGCCTCTGGGTCTGTTAAGTGCCATAATATTGTATTGGAGTTTTTATTGCATGGTGTATATGCACCGAGTCACGACAATTTGTTTGCTGCCGCCATTTTGTTCGATCGGAGCCGAATGAATTGCTTTTAACATTCATTAGAGTCGTTGAGTTAAAACTGTGACATTAAATGCCGCAGTAAAAAAGGGGAGCATTTACGTGATTTGACAATTAAGTGACGTTCCTAATGTAGTGGGATTTTTCGGGTTAGGGTTCGAAAGCATTTCTATTTGCTTTTGATGTAACATTGCCAAAAATGAAAATTCAAAAAAAATTTGCGTTTTTTTTTTTTTTTTTTTGTTTTTTTGTTTTTTGGTTATGAAAGCTGTTTAGCTCGACCTCGAGTGATAAAAATCAAAATTAAAGTAGTATAAATCAATGCTGTTTAGCCATGTGTGTAAGGAACTCCGTTTTAAGTGTATTTATTTGACACGAAGGTTAAGTGACATTACTGTTCAGTAGAAGTTCTGGTATTACGACTATATATATATATATATATATATATATAAAATAGCCGATGATCAAGCAACGCGCGAGTTTCAGCAATGAAACTCGCGCCTAGGCATGATAATTTGTTAATATGTTTTTGTAATGTTTAACATGCAGGGAAAGGCTTTATTGTGACGAGGCTGAACTCGATCCAGTCACTTAACTGTTTTACTGGTAAGACTGTGTCATTCCAGGGGAATGAAAAAACGAAACGAGCTGATGTGTGCCTCACATGACTTCCTTTTACTCCAATTTAATGTCATTTTCCCATTATTGGCAATTTTAATGTGATTCAATAGTTTACTCTCTAAATATTACCAACAGTGGCCGAATTAAAACCAAATTTTAAAATAAAAAAAAAATCGCCAAATTTGTCACCAAGTTGGCGACAAAACTTGGCGACCAAAAGACTGGTGATATATCGCCAAGTGTCCGTCAAATTGTAACACTACTTTAGTTTACATCGAAATTAACAATGATTTCCCCTCAAACGGGGCAAATGAACCCCCTTAGAAACACCCGAATACAACCAAAGGGGGAGGTGCACAACGAGACCCTACTAGGAGTCTACGTACCAAATTTCAACTTTCTAGGACATATCGTTCTTGATTATGCGACATACTTACGCACATACGTACATACAGATGTCACGAGAAAACTCGTTGCAATTAACTCGGGAATCGTCAAAATGGATATTTCGCGTGTTTATACGTTCTTAGGCAGTTATCCACGTGTGGTCGAGTCGAAAAAAAACTCAACATTCGTTCGGAGGTGAGCAAAATGTGAATTAAGGTCGATTTTTGAGTGAAATTTTTTTCGTGAATACAATACTTCCTTTTTTTTTTGTAGAAGGAAGTAAAAAGGGTTGAACATTAACGCTATACACTGGAGTTTAGGGTTAATCCACTGGAGAAAGGGTTACGATTTCAATATCAAAATATCACCAAACATGCAATGGCTTGGTTCAAATGTAAATGTAGAAGCCGTTTTCACCCATCGTAACTTGACGGGCGATTTTCTAGTTTAGGTTAAAAGAATAACTAATTAACATGTAACAAAAATATTCATTAGGAGTTCATTTGTTGTAATTCCTAATTTCATTGTTAGTGACGTCAGAGCGTTACCAGACCATCAGTAGACTTGGGTTATTATATGCGTATAATTTCCAGGTAATTATGACTCAAGTTTTTGAAATCTTTGGAAGGGAGCATGGGGAGGGATTCCACCGTGAAAAGTAAAAGTAAAAGAGCAAAAATTTAGTCTGAAGACTCTCTGCTGGGACCCTGATGTATGCTAATTGGCGATGGTTTCTTTCAATCTGTACCTTGGTTCTTCGTTGTCATTCTTTTTTGCACTTGAGATCCTTATCAATACAGCAACTTCAGAAAACGAAACAAAAAGTCGACTAGCTTAATTCAAACATAACTCGGTTGATATTTTTTAGAGTCGCCATCGGGTATATCCATTTCCTCCTGAATGGCATATTGTTATGGCTGCATTAGGGCCCCATTTTTTTTCAACGCGTGGTATAAGACCTGCACGCATCACTTCAATGTTTGCGCACTGTCCCCCCGGCGTTTGGTGGAAACTCGTAAAAGGTTCGGTTCTTTGCACGCAAATTCATTCATTACGCCCTATCAGCGCTATGGATCCCTTTCCTAGAGCATCGATTCGTCCAGTACGCTATTCCTCGCGCTGCCATAAAACTCCACTTTACGATTGCTCCCCTCTCCTGGTTCATTAAAAGCTCGGATGCCAGATTCCGCAACTCTTTTCTTTTCGGTTCACTGTTGCCATCTGCCGAGTAAATGATGATCATTTTGCCACTCGGCTATTAACGATTTGTGAAGCTATCCGCAAGATTCCGATGAATAGTCCACAAAACGCAGCGTTCCTTGTGTGCGGAAAGTAATGTGTTTCTTGAACTCGTCTTCGGGAAATTATCCCGAGTAATTTGGAAAAGTTCTGGAATTCGGATCTCGGAGCTATAATAAGTTCTATCCGAGAAAACTTGTTAATCTAGTTGCGATATTTTCGAAGACACGTGTTGTGATCTGTCATTTTTCCGTGATATATTTAGACCTTAATAATACGAGTAACAACTTCATTAGCAAGAAAACCTCGTGCGGTAATGATGGATGACGTTCTAAATTTTCTTTGCGTTCCGTAGATTGTTGGTTCTTCTCTAGAATGTTGTGTATCGTCTTTTGTTGTTCCGAACGGCAATGCTAATGTGGTTGATTTTCTTTCAAACTTCATTCGATAATTCTTCATATTTTTAATTAGTTTTCGATCAACTAAAGAACTATATTATCCATTAAAAGCAGCCAAGACTTTGGTCTTTTTTTCACTACTGGAATGTTTTATCCCCTTCTAACCAAAAAGCATTTCTGGTTCTCTTTGCTGCCGTGGTCTTCCTCATGAAAGTCCAACTATAAATAATGCAAATAAAAATGCATTATTTACGACAGTTGATTGTTTTGTACTGAAATATCCCCTTAAATTTATTTGAGAGTTAAAAGTATGAAATAAAATATTTTCTCCAGTTGTAAATAGATTTGTTTTTTAAGCATGAATTGGGGAATAGGGAAGTTGAGAGTAAACAGCACCTATAGTCGGCATTTCAAGAACTCTATTGTTGATTTTCATAAAAGTATAAATTTCACCTTTTCAAGTGTAGAGATATTTTTATTTCAGATATGTATTATTATACATATTTTTGTTTGTTATACTAGAGGTACCCGCACGGCTTTGCCCGTAGTAGAAAATTAAAAGGTCATTTGGTTTCCCTGTACATTTACAAATAATGGATTAACTCGCCAATTTGCTATGTTCATTTGCTCGTCCACGTTATCATAATTTACTCGTCCATGTTAGGATAATTTACTCGTCCATGTTATGATAATTTGCTCGGAAAAATGTTCTTAAAATTGGAATAGAAAAAGAACAAAATCGAATTTTCGAAAAATCGCTTCGAAGTGCATACCCTCATGCTGCGAACTGATTTCGGGCCAAATTTCATGAAAATCGGCCGAACGGTCTAGGCGCTATGCGCGTCGCAGAGATCCAGACGGAGAGAAGTCCAGATAGAGAAACTTTCAGCTTTATTATTAGTAATAAAGGTATTTTAGGGGAAAAAATGTATTAACCATTTTCTCAAATATAACCCAATGGTTAATGACAATAGGCAAGCAACGTAAAATAACTTGGTAACTATTAGTAGCAAAAAAAAAAAAGCTTAATAGCCATCTTTTATTTATTTTTATTTTTTGTTTCATTTTCGTAGTATAAGTAAGCAAATTTATCATTTATTTATTATTATACACTTCAATGACGTCAATTCAACTATGCAATTTTATTGGCGTAATTTCGAAATAAATTATTAGTGACGTTAACATTTCTCTTTCGATTGTCATTTAGTTTTAATACTGATATTCTTAAAAAGAGTTTAAAAGAAAAAAAAACTTAATGGTGCATGAATGTGTTTGAAACTTATGATTAGAATTTTTGGACCATCAAAAAAAGTTCACAAGCGCGTGAAGAGTGTAGTAAAAATAACCGAGATATATTATGTACTGTTATTGGAACCCCCCCCCCCCCATCTCCATTGCAAAAACAATGTGAATAAATACCCAAAGGGAAAGCAACATCAATACATTCCTTGTTGATGAACTGCTGAACATAACGGAATTATATTTAACGTTTTCAGCGGAATTGCATGCTATTCCTTACTAGCTCCCAATTGCCCCTGTTCGTTCAATGCTCCCTCCCCTCCCATTTTATTTCCCCTTTTCTACATGTTATCCCCATTTTGAATTAGTGGAGAAGAGAAATCACGTATCCTCATACGAGTAAATAATAGCCGATGATTTGAGTAACCCGAGAGTTTCAACAATGAAACTCGCGCCACGGCGTGATAATTTGATAATGTTTTAGTAATGTTTAACATGCAGGGAAGGTCTTTATTGTGACGAGGCTGAACTCGATCCGGTCACTTAACTGTTTTACTGGTAATACCGTCATTTTAGGAGATTGAAGAACCGAAAAAGTGGTTGGCCTCGGCAATGAGCGCTATCTACTGGAGTTAGGGTTACAATTTCAACTATCAAAATATCCCCAAACATGCAATGTCTTCGTTAAAATGTAGAAGAGTAAAAGCAATTTTCACACTCGACGTTAAATCCCGGTTATCACAAATTTGCCATTTCAACTGCGCTTGCGCACGGACTTTGCTTTTTGGGCTTTCTGTTTTAAGATTTCGTGTTGCTTGTTTATATTTAGGTTGTGCTAGAGTCCCAACAAATTAATGAATGCGATTAGAGTATTTTCACAGCGATTTCGGGATACATTATATTAAACTACGGATATGAATAACTGATAATCTTTATAAAGAAAAGAGAAAAATTACACTTCAATATTTATTGGTTTGGAAATATTTATTTAACGTAAACGTAAAACACGTTATGTACTTCAAAAACGATCGGATTATTACAAATATCCGTCTTTTGCAGATATTTTACGTTAGGCGTACACAGCTTAGTATTATACATTTGTATTTAGGTTGAGGGTTCCACTTTGTATTGGAAGTGATGCTGCTGATCGAGTACGCTCTTCTGAGGTTAAAAATTTGGCAATGAAAAGGGTCTTTGTTTGATAGAAAAATCAGGCTCCGAATCCATTAATAATTAAGACGCAAAACTCAATCTTTACCGAGGCGTAAAAACTAAATCAAAGACAGCTTTGTAATTTCTAATTTTTATCTGTTCTTATCTCATATTAACAAATTTAAATGTTTTTCATTAGTTTGAGCAAGGGTTTCGAAATCAGCGAAGTCCGCGCGCAAGCGCAGTTCAAATGGCAAATTTGTGATAACCGGGATTTAACGTCGAGTAATTTTCACCCGTCATACCTTGACGGGCGACTTTATAGTTTCAAATGTTAAATGTTCATGGACTTAAAAGAGGCAGTTGCTCCGAAAAAGCGCCGAAAACGCTACCTTGCGTTCATTCATTACAATTGCGTTTAATTGCATTTCCTAAAATGCAATTTCTGTTTTCTACAAAACATTTTGTCGAACGGCATTTTTCATTATTTTCTTTTAATGACATACCTTATACCGCTATCACGCCTACATCTTAATTCAAAATCGAACGCAGAGTTTTTTGCTGTCTAGACAGTTTGTTTTTCGGGGGAAAAAAATAATTGTTTTCTGCGCCGAAAATATATTCAAATTTTATTTTTTGAAGTATGGGGAGAATAAGTCGGAAATCGATATTAAAAACACACAACGCAAGAAAAGGGAAAAAACCTTTTGAAGTTTTCCGAGCAAATGGTGTATATAAATATATAGATCCTTTGATGAAAAAGAACAACTCTCTTGGGTTATTAAGAAATTTTCCGCCATGACTGAACTCTGTCATTTTTCCCGCGGCTATTCGCGATATGGAATTCGGAATAATAGAATCCTCCACTCTACCCCCGGTTATACTAAGCGTCGAAAGAAACTATTATTATCTTCTTTCCCCACAGATACACTTTTTTCCGAGTTGTTTTCCCGCCCCAGAGATGCTGTTATTATTTTCATTAATCCTTTTTGTCTGTTTTCTTTGGGATGGAAACAGATATGTTATTGAAAACATCTTTTAATTTTCCTGTCGGCAAAGGGAGGGGAAAAAAAAAAACAACGAAAATTGACTCACCACAACTTGGCGTTAAGGCTTTTTTCTTTTTGCTTAATAACCATTTTCTATTGCATTAGTAGTTAATTTTTCTGTAATTAGGAATGTGTTGTTTTTCGTTGCCTGAAAATAATTATCTAATCATCGTGTAGAAATAATGAAATTTAAAAGCTTTGTTGTGGTGAAAACAGAAAAGTAAATAGTAATTACTATAATACAACCGTGTGAATGTAATTTATTTAAATGAGTCTCAGAGTTAGAGATCTATTGATGTTTTGTGTATTGAATGAGGTATATTTTCCTCAAAAGTATTGGACAGAATAAAGTCTCCGAAGTTCATCTTACATTTATTAGAAAATGAGTTCTTGATGTTTTACCGAATCTAACTTTTGTGAAATCTGGTGCGATCATCTAGTTTTACATAATCAGGTTCCTCAGTCACTATAAATCTGAAATTCCGGTTCCTTTTTACTTTCAAACGATGTAATGCAGGATCCAACCAATTTCTGAGGCAATTACCAGAGGCGGCGATTGGGACTGAAAAGTGGGGGAGGGGGGGGGGGAGAAAAAAAGATAACTAAAAGCCATTGAACTTTTAACGGCAGAAAAAATCTTCAATATCGAAATCTACTGGAGAAAAATCCTTGAACCTCATCCCATTCCTTTTCCTAACATAGCCTAGTCTAATAGCGTGTCTATAGCACTTCAATTTTGAAAAATATCCACGGGAAGGCCTCCGAACTGTTCTTCCTAACATCACTAAAGATCGTCAAAAATTGCCTTTAAAACTTAAATTCCGAAAATTTTCGAGAGAAAGAGAGTTCCAAACCCCATTCTTTCCTCTAACGTCATTAAAGATGGCCTACTGTTAGGACTTTAAATCTGAAACATTGCTGGAGCAGAGTCCTTCAATTTGTATCCGCCCTTGCATCCAGTTCAATTTTTTATTTTTTGATTTTATGGCCCTATTACAATGTTATCATGTTGGACTTCAAAATGAAATACAATTACACTCTCTTAACAAGTATACTTATGAGTCATTCTCCAGAAAATGTTACTTCTGAGCGCAAATATTTTTCAATTTCGAAACCTTTTGTTTTCTTTTTTTTTCTATTCTTACATGAAAATGTTACCTACAAGAAGTAACCATAAACAATGGCCCAGCTAAGTTCCAATTATTTCACTCATTAATAAAAAAAAAAAAAAGTAAAAAATGCCTTGTCACAGAAATAAAAAAATAAAATAAAATAAACTTTTAATGTTTAAAAATCAAGGTCAATTTAATATTAAGGTAGTAATTTTGTTAATTGTGCAAACAATGAGCTATTTTAATGATTAGTGGAAATCTAACATAAAGCTCTCTTAATTAAAGTACGGCTTAATTAGTAGTTTCAAATGTATGTTAAAAAATAGTATTTAGTAAATTTGAGGATATACTGGCAATTTATAATTTTGGTAAAATGCCTATTATTTATGTATTTAACCTCCATTTATTTTCACCTGAGAAATAATGACATTGATAAGGTCAGCCACGGAGGTGAAATTCACGGAGGTGAGGAATTTTCCATTAATATAGGCCTAATACATTTTTCGTGGATTTTTCCCCCCTTCGTTGCTACAATCTGCACACGTTAAGCATATGAAAACGTGTTTACTTCATTTTTTACATTAATTTACATCCCTGAAATTAAAGTTCTCGGAGGTGAGAAGCCACAATAACCACTTAGTTTTTAAAACAAAATCTATCTTCTTGTCTTTCGACAAAAATTTCACAACTTCGTTATGGCTGAAAATAAACAAGGGGGGTTGGTTCCCTTTTGTCATGGAAAATAAGATTTGATGCCATTACTGCCACGCGTCAATGAGGAATGGCATTTTGTGTTTAGGTAACGGAGGTGAGAATGTATTGTGTGACATGACTCTTTGTCCCTCTAAAACGAACTAAAACACAATATTAAAAAAATAAATATGCTTAAACAATTAGTATTTGAGACACTTGTGAAAGGAATACTAAATAAATAAGTATATACCTTTAATTAAACAAGTTATTAAGCATCATAAACAGACACACAAGGTGTGTGACTCGCCACGGAAGTAAGAATTCACATGTTGTGAGCCAAAATTATACTGAAATAATTATTATTATTAAAAAATTGTTGGTAGGTTTAAATAGATATATTTTTCATGAAATCGAAAAGGCTTGTTAAATGAATTGTTCCTTAAAGTTTTTACTGTAAGAGGTGTGTGACAGAAAAGTTGCGCTTTTTGAAGAAAGAAACTTATATATTAAACAGAGTCAATTGTGGTTGTATTTCATTTCAAAGTCGAACATATTAATACTAACATTTAATCAAAAATTAAACTTTTGTGCACTAATGTCGGTATTGAACTGGGTTGGCGAATTGTTCCTAGAAAAAGAATTACTTGGCTGGAAAAGAATGAAAATACACTTTTTAAAAAAATTTAAGGGATAGCTCGAATTTTCAATGCACTCCATGAGACATGAGGAAGCTCAGCAAGCTGTAGACTGGCGCAAGAGAACTAAAAAGAAAAACATTTTCCGAAGGAATTTAATTACGAAAATAACAGAGATTCCTCAGTCTGGAGATTTTGGAGAGCCAGAGCCGAGTCCGAAAAAATCAAATAAGTAGAAACGATGGGGTCTTTCGCTAGCAATTAACACATCTCGCGGTGGAAAGGTATTATAACCGTGATTTTCCTTCTTTCTTCCGTGATGCCTCTTTATTATCAAAGCTTTATTGAAAAGATCGGAATCCTCTTGAAAAAATGAAGCGAAGTGAAGAAGCAAAAGAAGGAAAAAAAAAACAAAAGCCAGTTTAATAAAGACTTGTGACTTTTCAGATATGCCAAAGCAGTTCATAATTCAGTAAGTTAATCTCTTTTTCAGTCGAAGGCGCTGAGTAAATCATAACTTTTTCTTAACTAAGGCGGCGTGAAATTCGGAAAAATTATTTTTGAAATCTATTCAAACTATTTCCTGATCAAAAATTGGAAGACCTTTGAGCAGCTGGCGCACAGCTCTGAGAGACGTAGGCTTTCAGTAAAGAAGTTGCGTTAATATTTTGATTTAGTGATGGAAATTTATATTTTTCCCGCCTTTTAATGCATACTTTTTTCCTGATTTGTTTTGTCAGTATTTTGTTATTTACTGGTATCGACTGTGCAAAAGAATTTTTAAATATATTTGTTCAAGATAAACATAATTTGCTGCTAACAAACTAGTAAGGTAAAACACCAGTAATGGCTATTTCAAGTTTACTTATATGTTATTCTCCAGAAAACGAAACTTTTGAACGCAAATATTTTTCAATTTCGAAACCTTTTTTTTTTTTTTTCATTCTTACATGAAAGTGTTATCTACTAGAAGTAACCATAAACAATGTTCCAGCTAAGTTCCAATTATTTTACTCATGAATAAAAAAAATAAAAATACCTTGTTCCAGGAAATAAAAAAAAAGAAAAAAAACTTTTAATGTTTAAAAATCGAGACCAATTTAATATCAAAGTAGTAATTTTGTTAATTGTGCAAACAATCGGCTATTCTAATGATTATTGGGAACATAATACTAAGCTCTCTTAATTAAAGTACGACTTAATTAGTAGTTTCAAATGTATGCTAAAAAATAGTATTTAGTAAATTTGAGGATATACTAGCAATTTATAATTTTGGTAGAATGCCTATTATTGCTGCATTTAACCTCCATCATTTATTTTCACCTGAGAAATAATGACACTGATAAGGTCTGCCACGGAGGTGAGGATTTTTCCATTAATATAGGCCTAATAGATACATTTTTCAGAGAACTTTTTTTTTCTCTGTTGCTACAATCTGCACATGTTAAGCATTTGAAAACATGTTCACTTCTTTTTTTACATTAATTTACATCCCTGACATTCAAGTTCACGGAGGTGACGAGTCAGAATAACCACACTAAGCTTTTGAAGCAAAATCTATCTTGTTTTTCGACAAAAATCTCATAACTTCAACTATGGCTGAAAATAAATAAGGAGGCTCCCTTGTATCACGGAAAATAAAATTTGATGTCATTTCTTCCACGTGTTAATGAGGAATGGCTTGTGTTTAGGTAATGGAGATGAGAATTTACTGTGTGACATGACTCCTTATCCTACTAAAACGAACTAAAACACAATATTAAAAAATTAAATATACTTGAACAATTTGTATTTGAGACAGTTGTGAAAGGAGTAATAAATGAATAAGTATATACTTTTAATTAAACAAGTTATTAAGCAACATAAACAGTCACACAAAGTGTGTGACATGCCACGGAGGTGAGAATTCACAAGTTGTGAACCAAAAATACACTAAAATAAAAATTACTATTAAAAAATTGTTGGTAGGTTTAAATAGATATATTTTTGATGAAATTAAAAATCATTATTAAATGAATTGTTCCTCAACGTTTTTACTGTAAAAGGCGTGAGACAGAAAAGTTACACTTTTTGAAAAATAACCCTTATACACTTTGAAGAAAGAAATGAGTAATAATAATGTTATTTTTTGACGATACTTAATGTAACTACCGTATTGAATCAATTTTATTCATCAGTTATTCGAATTTAAAGTCAGTAATGAAAATTCTTCGGATTGGAGAACGTCAGATGGCCACTACTGAAATGTTCAGATTTTGGAGTGGCCTTAATGGATCAAATTTGAGGTTTTGGGGGGAAAATAGATGAAAAATGGACCCAATTGTAACTACGGCATTTTTTGATCATGAGAAGATTAAGGAAGAATGGGTCTATACTACGCTCATTGAGTTTCAAGAGAGGTAATTAATATTGTAGACCCACAGTTTAAAAACATACTTCACTTGTGGCCACTACTAGTGTGTTTTAAACCTTGAAGTGGCCATTACTGAAGCACTGAGTGGTGTTCTACCGAACTTGCAGAAGAAATAGTTCGGAAGCAGCTTAAAAATCTCAAGTTTTGTATATTTTTTTAATACAATCTATGGAACAACATTAATTGGCGACTTAAATATTATGTTTATGACATGTTTTGTAAAAGTTGATTCAGCATATTTTTGTAAATGGATGCAACATATCGCTCATTTGGAAAAAGAATTGCCACAATACGAAAAATGAAATTTTACAGGAGAAGCGTTTGAAGCTTAACTCTGCAGGCAATTTGCATTAAGAAAAGTAAGTTTGCTGTGCTCTCCAGTGGTTAATATTAGATCAAAAAAAAATTTACCATTATTTTTCAAAGAAGATAACGTCCTGTGAAGGCCTTTAAGCGAGAAAAAAAAAATTAATTAAAAATTTCGTATTGTGGCAGTCTTCTTCCAAACGAGCGATGTGTGTACCTCAGAGCCAAACTGACTTAAGTCCATAAATAGTGATTTTCCGTTTGTTAGTGCATTGTATGTGGAAGCCTATTCCGCATCAAGCCTTGTGAACATAATTCCAAAAAAAAAAAAAAAATCCTTTTCAATTTTTTTATCAGGCCCGCGTCCTATCCTTTGCATGCGCCAGAAAAAAAGTTTTTCCTATCTTCTGTAAAATTACCATAATGTGATTTACGTCCTTCTGGCTCTTAGGTACAGATATGTAGTCCATAAAAGTTGCAAAACTATAATTATTTTCTGAAATTCAATTGATTTGTTGAATCAGAAACATTCGATAATTATTAGCATTACCTACATTTAATCTTCAAGTAAAAAGTAATCTTGAATAAAGGTATGACACTATGAATGTAGTTTCATACACCATTGTTTTTTTTTTTTTTTTTTTTTTTTTCAATATTTTAAAAATGAATTTGCAGTCTTTTTTTTTTTTTTTTTGACAGTTGTCACTATCACTAATATTATTATTTTGCTATTAAAATTCTGATCCCTCAACAACATGGACAAAAATTATTTTAAAAAATGTGTTCTGTAGTTAAAAAAAATGTGCCATGATCCTTAAAAGGTTTAAAAGATGTATTTGAATTTATTTAAAACTTAAGACAATAGAGAGATGCATATGTATATACGATTGCTGTTGGGAAATAGATGTTGAATACAGGAAAAATCAGGCTTATTTAGCTCTGGGTGGGCTTACTGCTCAAACCCAAAAGGAAGGAGAGATTCGATTAAACTGTTAAATGAATGGAATTTTTATTAATCAGTGTCGCAGATTATTCGCAACTCCAATAAACTATAGGGGGCGCTGCATCCACTATCTAATGGCGGATGAAAAAGGTAAAACAAACAAATGCCGTAACTTATAACTTGCTTTTGACGCTTAGTGAATGACAGTAATATTTCATCGTGTTTGTGGGAAGCCTTCTTTTCTATTCTTCTGAAATTACATTATATCACAAACTGTCTGAAGCCTGTCATTTACCCCAAAGAAAACACGTGGAATGGAATGTTTTGCCTTTTTCTTTAGCATTGTTAATCACCGCAAGGTAGCGTATTCGAGCTCCGGAGTTGCGAATTAAAGATACGAGTAATTCATATCACAGCAACCGACATACCAGTGCTTAATTTGATTATTTATTCATTTCGTTATTTCGATTTTAATAATGCCGCAGCAGTTGAAACTCTGTTTAATTTGGAACTGTAAAACTATCTTCAAAGTTTTCCGAAACGGGGAATTAATATCTCCCCGAACCTATGCTTTACAGAATAAGCTAGTTCGGATTTGATGAAGTTGAAGAGAAAATAATTTTATCAGACTTCGAAAACAAAATCTTTTCACAACTGCGTTTTGTAAGCGCCTTGTAATTTTATCGTATTGGGCTCAGTATAAATATAATTGAAAAATTCTTTTCTTGTAGATTTAAAAAGAGTCGTTTTTACCAATTTTAAGTAATTTTTTTTAACTTTAAGCGATATTTTAGAAATTACCAATTGCTAAAATTGTACTTATAGCAGTTAGAATTATAAGCACTTGTTTCGGGGTTACGAGAAAGCTTCTTTGCAATGCGAGGGGGGGGGGGGGGGGGGGGGAGGAAGTGGACTCGTTGAAAAAAGTTTCTTTTTTTTTCGATGTGTTTTCGTTATTAAGCTTATTTTTTACATTGAAAAAGAGTTTCCTTGTAACCCGGAAACACGTGTCTGCAATTATAATTGCTGTTTGTTTAATTCTAACGTTATGATTGGCTTGTAATTTTATCACTTTATTTAAATATATTTTTTTTAATACTTCTGTTTAAACTAGAAAGTCGCCCGTCAAGGTATGACGGGTGAAAATTGCTTCTACATTTGAACGAAGCCATTGCCTGTTTGGTGATATTTTCATAGCTGAAATATTTACCCCCAACCG